>NC_141039.2:21070000-21242500 GCF_052040795.2 Danio rerio
CCAGAAATATCCTTCTTTCATTTTGCTTCTTAGGCAAAATACGTCTGTAGACACGTGTGTTTGCACGTTACTGTCCCGCGAGTTAACAAATATTTGTTGCACATTTAGGGACTAATAAGATCACGCCTTTCTGTTCCAAAAACCCGAGGCGCACCCCACTGCCTTTTATGTTGACATGAAAAAAAGAAGCAGGGTGCTCTTTTTATGTCACTAGGAAACGACTGAATCAGCTGACCCGTATTGTGCGCGAGTCGTGTTGCTGTAGATGTTATAATTAAATTTTCATTAATATTATGATACTAAAGATTTGTAAAGTCATACAGCTCTGGATGACTTGAAAAAGCTTGACTTAAAAGTCTCTCCACATCTTAAAAGTTCGCCGTAGTCGCCTTGACAACACAAACCCTACTTTCATCTCAAAGGAAACTCTGCCTTTGCTTTCATTTGATAGAAGAATGAAAAAAGACGCGACTGACGTAACGCGCTTTTTCCAAAAATGTGAGGCACCCAGGGCGCATAAGCAGCGCGTAAAACACTCACGGCTGTTAGTAAACCATTCAACAGATGCCCCTCTTAACGCACGTTTGTTGTGATCGGCCCCTTATGCAGGCAAACTTTAAAAATATATTTAAAAATGTTTTTTAATCGTTTAACTGATACCATTAATTGGTTACAAACGCACCCTTTCGGTTAAAGGTTAATCGATTATTACACACCGGAGATCTGGCACAGTGCTGGAATACTTTAACTCACATCTGCTTAATAGTCTCAGGGCTTAGAGAGAGTTAGAGCTAAACTATGGAGAGCTGCAGCCCTCCAGGAATTAAGTTTGTTATAAACTGTTATTTTTGTTATGCAACATGCAATCTTACATCCCCTCTGACTGTTCACTGATGTTGTGAAACACAAAACACTTCTATAAATGGGACTATGAATGACAACAAGTACTCAATGACCATATACCATGTAAAACTGGTCAAAACGACACTTCAAATACAGGACGATAGTAGACACAGACATGAAGTAGTGACAAGTGTCACTGAGGATCGCTCACCTGACTTGCGTACTGTTCCTGGTGTGTTGCTCCCTCCTCCTGCAGGTTGGCCACCTGGACCAGGAGAGCCTGCTTTCTTAGTCAAGAGACTGTTGAAGAAGTTAGCCAGGACACCCTCACTGGTCTGACCTCCTGCCACCAGAAATGACAAAAATTAGCACAACCACATAAGCTGAAACTCCAGCAGACATTAACCTGAACTATTTGCTGATCAGTGTAGCATCCACCAGAATTTAAAGAAATAGTTCACCTAAAACTGAAATTTTCCGAATCATTTGCTCATCTGTAATCACTTGACTTCCATAGTTATTGTTTAGTAATTGTTTTTTCCCCAAGTAAATGATATTCAGGTTTCTCATACAGATGTAAGCTTTTATGCAGCAAAAAAAAAAATGTAAAAATGAATTGACCATTGCTGAATACGGAAGGGTCAGAGAAAACTAGGATTTCACCTAAAATATCTTAGGGTGCTTTCACACTATCCTTTTTGGTCCACACCCAGGTTAGTTTGACGTCAAAGTACAGTACGTTTAGCTAGTGTGAACATGTCTTCTGAACTCGGGTGCGCACCCATGAACGGAAACCGAGTTTTCCTAAAAGAGGTGGTCTGGGGTACGGTTCGTGCACACTCTGGTATCGTACCCAATAATGGAAGTGAACCGGCAACTGTAGAACAAACTTAATATTATTATTATTGAGTTTTGAGGTGAACTAACCCTTTAAATGCCCCAATATACTTAAAGTAAAAGTGAAAAATTAACCAGTATAATTTTATTTTTAACAAAATCATCTACACATAACAAGGCCAATGTGGATTTGGAAAGGTTTAAACCAGCTAGTGAACACATTAAAGCTCTCATTGCTACACAGTGATACTATAATATGTAGCTGTGGCTCTAAGTCTTTGTTTTTTCTGTTGTGAAAATAAGTAAAATATTGTTGTGAAAAAGTGTCTGTTTAGTTCATAGAGATGAATCTGAAATAAAAGCATGCACACTGGAGAACTACTTTATTAAGGAAAGCAGCAAAGACATAATTTTTTATGTTTAATGCTGTAAAGCAATTCACTGTATGAAGAGATATATGAATGAATTTGACATGGAATCCTGCAAACAGATCGACATTGCTATGATCAGACGCAGATCTGCTGTCCTCCTACTGTGGTCCTTTTTTTGTTGTAGTGTATTACTGAAAGAAAAGCTTTTGCACTCTATAATTTCAGGATGTAGCACCAGGTCAAAAAAATTGAACTGAACCTAAGAACTTTTTCTAATTTCACCATCTCATTAGTTGTACCACCTTCATAATTTATATTAAAGAAAATAAAGTATTCATCTAAAAGCTGTTCTCAGAAGGTTGCCTGTGTCAGGATATTCGCTACAGCAAAGTACTGCACAGGTATTAATAACTTACTTTTAGTCAAAGGCAAAGAACGAAAAGAACTATGTTTCAAGTATATCAGGGACTTAAGCTGGAATTAAAAATGAGTGTAAACGAAGCAAAGTCGAAATGAAAGTCTCTGAGAAATTCGCCAAGGAATCAAGCTTTAATCCTAACAAGCTCTCTTAATCCTCTCTGAACATGGCAGCAATTTTCCTATGATCTAAACCCGTGAGAGTAAAGTCCACTTCATCTGCATACAGGAAGATATCCTGAAACAGTTTATGCAGATGCTGAATGTGCATTTTTACAAATCTAGGCCATGTGTCAAATGGCAAATGTTACATTTGTCTCAAAATGAGAAAACCAGACCCAGAGACTGAAAGAAAGAAAGAAACCCCCTGGTGTGACTCCAAATGTTGTTGCAAGCCAAGAGGAAAAATAGAGGATGGGTCAAAGTAGGAAAGAGACAAAGAAGAGAAGAGATGGAGACATGCATCCTACACACGCTGCATTCTTACACACCTTTCATGTTGGGATCAATCTTCTTGGTACCTGATTGCATGGGCATGACGTTAGCCACGTTAGCTGCTGCTGAACGATTGGTCGTCCTTGGTGAGCCTGTGGGAGCTCTGTTTGTTGGGTCCTGTTTGACACATACATAAATGTTTCTGAATTAAAATAATAAAAAATATTTGTGTCACACTTTATTTTGATGGTCCATTTATTGAATTTAAGTTACAATTCCTCTACATGCCAACTAATTCTCATAAGATTATAAGTAGACCATTAGTTTTTGGGTAAGGGTTAGTGCCAGTTGACATGTACTTGCAAAGTTTCTTATAGTCGGTTAAATGTCTGTTGAAGGAGCAGTATCAATAGTTATTAAGCAGAACATTTACTAAAACTCAAATGGACCATCAAAATACAGTGTTACCAATATTTGCATGCTGGGACAACTAATAAAAGGACAATGATGAATTCACATAAAAAAAATGAAAAAGTTTGGTTTAAGTCTGCTGAACGAATACATGCAAATTTAAAGGTCTAGCAACAGAAAACTTCTTTAACTAAAATACGACTCAACTTTGAGTAATGCTGTGGACTGATATGTAAATCAAGAGCATGTAAAACACTCACCACTGGTCTGCCTGCAGTAACTGGAGGCTGTTTAGATAACAGAGACTAAGAAAAGAACAAAGAGAGAAAAATGCATTAAGCATTTATACATTTCTTTATTCTAAAAATGATTTGATATGATCTGTATGATGAAGATGATTTATAGATGCTAATAAAACATCGCAGGTTACTAGTATTAAAAAGAGAGTGGCAATCTCACAATCTGTTTGATCTTTTAAAATCTGCTGACCGAGTTTCTCTATTTGAGATTTGTAAAGGAAATGCATTGACAAATAGGCAGCAAAACTATTGTTTTTAGTAATAAATAATTTGACTTACATTGTTTAAAGTCTGATGTTTGAGAAAATATAAGGGGTCACTAGCTGTATCAATTATTTCAGTTTTTTTAGGGATTTTAGATTAGATTAGATTCAACTTTATTGTCATTACACATGTACAAGTACAATGCAACGAAATGCAGTTTAGGTCTAACCAGCAGTGCAAGTGCAGGATACAGGAATAAGTTATAAAGTGCAGTTATAGAAAACTATGGTGATATTTACAGATGGATGTACTATGAACATTATATACAGGTTGGATAAGCTATGAACAGATTTACAATATATGAATATATGTGCAGGTTGCTATTAATAATCAGTAGAGTGCAGATAGATAAACATGATTACAAGTGTATATGTTACAATATATGAATATATGTACAGGGATAGATAAACATGATGACAAGTGTATATGTTACAATATATGAATATATGTACAGGTTGCTATAAATAATCAGTAGTATGCAGATAAATAAGCATGATTACAAGTGTATATGTATAGTGGGTGTGTACATAATTACAAATGCCCATATGCAGTGGGTATGTACAGTTCAATAAGTAAACAGTTCAATGTGGTGCAGTGAATGTGCAAATTTTAAACGTGTAAATGTTAAACAAGTCAGTGTTGGAAACGTATCTTTATTTAGAGCAATTTATTTTATTTTAATCATTAAATTCAGTTTTCTCTATGATTTATCAGACTTTTTGGACATTTTCCAGAAACAGGGTGTGACACCAAAGGACAACAAAACTTAATATGTGAAACATATTCAGAAACATAGAAGGTGATGTCATGGGCCTCACAGGGTGCTTAAGTCACATGGTAATGAATGAGATGCTTTTAACTTGCTCATTTAAAATGACCATATAGCGTCACACCAGAAAATATGACCTATCGTATAATGAGTGACAACGAAAATGCAACGTCAAGTCAAAAACCCATTATTGGTACATCTCAATTTCTGTAGGCATGCATCACTTTGACAATTATTTTACTGCCAGAAACAAACTTATATTTCAATTTACAACCCCACACACACCAAAAAATACACTGCTAAAAAACTTGATAAAAATGTACGTGATTAAAATGTAATTATTTATTTAAATTTATTTATATTTAAATTTATTTTTATTACATTTAAATATATTATTTTTTTATCTACTGTCATATGCTGGTGTGTTAGTTTGTGTTTAACACCATGCCAGCTTTTTTTCTTCATGGTGAGAAAAAGTATATTAGAGAAATAGATTGTTTTAAAGTTTTACAATTTATTTTAGATAAAAAAATCTAAAATTGTATTTGGATTGGTCATTTGCTGGTAATAAACAAATCAGTCTGAATTAGCTGGAGCACACAGGGACTTTAAAAATTACAGGCACCTAGTGTTTCATCATAGAACAGCAAAATATACAATACTACTTATCACTTTCAACAGTGTTATGCCATTATAAAGGTACTGTTATTTGCTATTGTTATTTATTAACAAATTTATTGAATAAATTTGTTATTTGCCTAATGAATGGCATAAGGCTATATTTTTAATTTAAAACTTTTAAAAATGTAATAAATGTAATACATTTTTATTTTTAAAATAAGTATTAGTTCATATTATTCTATTATTATTATTCTAAATAATTATTCTAAATCTTAAAGATTTATTTTAGTACAACAAATAGTGTGGTTAATAACCCCAAGCAAGCGAATCCAGTTAATGGTTGTGCTTAAAATGTCACTAAAATGCAGTTTTTAAATCTCATATTTAAATAGAAAATAAGGTGAACAACTTAAAAAAAAAAAAAGTCCACTTTGATAAAAAATGTTTTTTAATTAATTAATTAAAAAAAAGTTTTAGCAGGCTGGCTAAGAGCCTGCATTGTACATTACTCCTACACATATGGGTATGGGATGCCTTTCAGTTTAAATTCTTGACTGAAACTAAAAAGCTATTTTCAAATAACTAAATATATTCAGTTTTTGTTAAGTATAAATTTTAAATATATACAGACTATATGCAGAAAGAATGTTTTTTTTAAATAAATTTTAACAATGCCCAAAAACATGATATAATTATTTAAACGTGTTTCCAGAACAACAACAAAAAAAATTATGATGAATATCATTTATAAAATGTGTAAAATATTTAAGCATTTAGAAAAAAAAAATGAATCAGCAATCAATACCTTTCGCCTCCAGATAACATAAGTCACAATTTCTATAGACCATTTTAAGGGGTGTAAACAACGACAATGGTCCTAATGCATTTCCTGTTTTACATTTTTCAATTCTAAAGCTTCCAAGAATCCTGAAAAGTCCACATATTTCAAATAACGTTACGGCAGCTGTTTTTACATTGAGATATGATTAAATTGTTAAAGTTATTAAAATAGTATGACATCTAGGATGACATCTAGAATGTCCATGGGCCAATGGCATGACCACATTAAAATGGTCTATAAAAATGCTGAAGGTTGATGCGACACTATAAACTGGATATTCAGATCTGACTGATAATCAGATTTATCCTCATCAGAAAAATGATACTTTAACGTAGGTAAACAAAACTGTTACATTGTTGATTTTAATTGTAATAATTAACCTATGTGTAAAGTATACATTTTTCCTACACATGACATATATTTGCAATCTGTAAAATAAATTGGGATTTAGATTTTTAATGATAATGCTAGATAGCAATAAGTAACTACCTGCAACTTTACTAGAAATACTTGGTCATCTTCAGCTTGAACTTCCTTCTCATGTACAAACTGGAAAAACAAATAAAAGAGAGCTATCGTTAACTACAGATACATAACTGCAACAACAACAAAAACTAAAGAGAACGCCTTTACCTTTCTAACTGGAGGTTTCACTATTACATCTTCAAAGCTGTCTTCTGCTTTTACCATCTGGAAATTTTCATGCAGGATGGCAATCTTTTTTTCATTGTCCCACCCTGATGGACTGAAAGCAGGACAAAGACATAAAATAAGAACATAAATACATTCAGAGTTTAAAGACTTTATTGAATACTGAATATTATAGTAATAAACCAATTTGTTTCCCCTAATAAGATGTAATTTAGAGTGATTTCTAATATTCAAAATAGTAAATCTTAATTAGGGTGAGACGTGTGTATTATTCACTGCTAATTACTTTGACTGTAAAAAAATTAAAAATAAATTAATTAATTAATCTAAAGAAACATTCAAGGTTTCCACTCTAAGCCAAATGTAAAATTCTCTGACTAAAAAGATTAATTTCTATGACCCATAATGAATAAAAAAGACAACTTTTGTGTTGAGCAGTCCCTCTGGAATTTTGTGATTCTGTGTTTCATAAAATCAAGCAAATGGTGTTTTTTTTTTTATTGCCTCATTTTATTTCCTGTATTTTGATTTGGCTGCTGTGCAAATGTTTGTACATGTGTTCAAATTTTATATGTGCCATCTGCATTGCTTAATATAAAATAACATTATATTCATGCATAGAAAGTGCTCTTCAGGTGTGCGATACTTCAAGTTGTCATAGATATAGCACTGAGCTGTGGTTCTCCTTAGGTGTGTGACCACCTTTAGATGCACCATGGGACATTATCACAGTGCACATTCAAAAAAAGCCTTTGAACAAGGCTGCGTTCAATGTATAGATTAAAGAGTAAGCAAGTAAGTAATGTGTAATTGTATAGCACATTTATCATGTATAGCCATACACCCAAAGCGCTTCACAATCATGAGAGGGGGGTCTCTCCACTCCACCACCAGTGTACAGCATCCACTTGGATGATGCGACAGCAGCCACAGGACAACGGTGTCAGTGCGCTAACCACACACCAGCTATAGGTGTAGTGGGGAGACAGTGATAGAGTCAATTAGGTGGATGGGGATGATTGGGAGGCAAATATAGGTAAAAGCCGATAAATGCAATTTGGCCAGGACATTGGGGTTACACCCCTCCTCTTTATGAGAAGTGCCATGGGAGTCAGGACCTCGGTTTGAGGTCTCACCTGAAAGACAGCGCTCACTGACTGTATAGTGTCCCCTTCACTTTACTGGGGCATAAGGACTCACACAGACTCACTAACACCACTTCCAACAGCAACCTAGTTTTCCCATGTGGTCTCCCATCCAGGTACTGATCAGGCTCAGCCCTGCTTAGCTTCAGTGAGTAATCGGTCCTGGGCTGCAGGGTGATTGGCTGTGGTAAAGATGTGTACTTTCTTTCAGTATTCGCTTCATGTATATTATATAGAAGCAAAGAATAAATAAATATACTGAAAAAAATTGCTGAAATTTAAAGCCACAAGAATTACAGTTTTTCCCAAAAATTAAGAAGGGACTGGTTGAGCCCAACCTGTTGACTGCATTTGATTGCAAGTGGGAAATAAATAAAATAGCTGTGAAAAAAGCCTAACCATGGAAAAAAATATTTTTTGATAAAGATAAATAAAAATAAAAATGACAAACAAAAATTCCTGACATTCCTAAACCTTTTAAAATTTCATGATATTGCTGAAATTCCATGACCTGTGGAAACCCTGAACATTGTAGATGGTTGCTTCTGACCTCATGTTAAGGCCCAATCCCAATTTTACCCCTTAGCCCTTCCCTTGTCCCAATTCTCTTTAGCTTGAAGGCGTAGGGCAAAGGGAAAGAGCTAGATAACCTTTAAATGGAGATTTTCAGGTCCACACTCGAAACCAAGGGATGAGAAAATTTCTCAGAATACACCAGCTACAACAACAAAATGGCTGCACAAGGAAGTCAGGAGATGCACATATTAGTCCTTTTTGTCATTATTACGAATTTTTACAACAAACAGCATATGTTTTGATACATTCATAGCCGAGCAAGTGTTTTACTGTCAACAACTTGCTAAAATAAAAAACGCTAAATTTCAATAAAAGTAATAATAATAATAAGAATATTATTATTATATGGAATAATAATATTCCATAAAAATAACTCCTATATAGAAGTCCCACAACATTCTTTCACTCGATGACACTAGAGTACCCTGTCCGAAAATGCAGTGGCTTGGAATTAGGTTTTTACAGTGTCTGGCAAAATGTTAATGTTGTTTTTGTGTGTTTACATTGATTAATCATGCCAAAGTGTAAATGCAAAGTACAGTTACGATCTTAATACCACATTATATCATTGTAATAACATGATATATGCCTTTAACGATTTCCTGAAGATAAATACCCAAAAGTAACCTAACAAGACTGTTGATCTAATATGAAGCAAGTGATTGCGATGACATTTGATGACGTGTGCAGGTGTTGTATTGGTGTCCCATTTCTCAGGGGTGGATTTTGAAGCCCCTCCACTTCACACTTTGTTTCAAGGGCCAAGGGGAAGGGGTAGGGGACTAAACATAGAAATTGTATTGGGTCTAACTTCATCCTCCAAACACTTACATAAACACAGAGTCTTTCTCCACCACCTGAGCTGGGCTGTTGAACGGAAAGCCATATAACCTGTGAACGAGGTATTTATATAACAAGTCTAGATTCTTGTTCTCCTTCATGGATGTGTAGAGTAGTGCTGCTCCATCTGAAAGGTCACTTGTAAAGGAGAACATCAAGGTAATGTTACATTTAAGCTTTGAAGACTCTCCCTACTTACAGCTTTTTGAAAAGCAGCATTCAGTCAGGTCAGCGGATCAAGTTCAAGTATTAAATAAAACATTCAATGCAAAAACATGCATTGTTACTGCATTCAGACAAAAAAAGTTACACTACTGATATTTAAAGATAAAGCGAACATGTATATAACCTGATCCCCAGATGACTAAGATGTGCAGGGTAATTTGTAATCATCATTATTATTATTAAAGCTTTGATTTCGATATGCTGCAAGGATACACTGCAAGCAGAAGCGTCGAATGTGAGACTGGATGAAGTCTAAGTGCTCGTCCTTATAATCGTGCTCCTTCTCCAAAGTGCTGATTGCATCACACTACAGAGAGAGGTATGAAAGAAAAACTTCGTTATTAGTCCATGCATGCTTTGATTTGATCAGGGTTTCTGCAGGTTTCACAAAGTTAAATGTAAGACTTAAGACATTTTTAAGACCATTATGAATGAAATTTTTCACTCATACAGGGCTAATTGCTAAGGAGTTTTTCGAATGGTCCGGATGGAAAGTATTTTTATTTGCCCATTTAAAAAACATTATAATTTATTACATTTAATTAAACAATATTAATTTAATTATAATAAAAATATATATTTTAGATATTTCTTAAATATTGTGTCAAAACAAGCAAGCTCTAGTTATAAGCAAGCATACACTTTTTTCAACAATAAAAAAGGGACAAACGTTTTAAAAGTTTAAACTTTAATAAAATAAATGTTTGCACAACAGTCTGTCCAGGTCAGTGTCCTCAGCAGTAAATACATAAGGAATTTTTAAACAACCAATATCCTAAGAAAAATAATTACATTTTTAAATAAAATTTAAAAGTTTTATTGAGATGAATTGTTGGTGATTGGATGGGTATCGGCCAGGGGTGAATTTCCAAAAACCATTGTTAGCCAACTAAGGTCACAAGTTCTGTTTTTACAAACATAATTCGTTGATTTGGCGTTTCCCAAATTTTGGCGTTCCAATGAACATTCCAAAACTGCGTCCCACAATTGCATGCTTGCAACTACACCTATTTATCTATTAGAAACATAGTTTCTGGCCGTGTTCTATTCCCAGTTTTCCCCCTATGCCCTATTCATTTAGAACATTTCTAACATTTAAAATTGGAATGAATAAAGAACACTATAAAAGTCATCACTCTTAGGTGTAATTTGCTTTCAAAGAATTTTTACAGTTCAGTTTCAGCGATCATCATGTTTACAATTGCGCTCCATTCACAGTGCGTTTTGAAAACATTGATGTCATTTTGAACACAGCTGTTACTCATGACAAAAGCTGTAGGTGACCTATTACTCAAAAATGTGTGTTACGTCTCCAAATCTTGTGAAAACAAAAAACATAGCATACGTTAAAAGTTTTAATTTATAGTAGGTTATTTATTTATTATCTGTACTGTATATGACATGTGCCTGTTGGTTAGAAGATTTCTGCAGTGGTTTGCACGTGTCAAATTGTAAAAGTAGACTTTTCAAAAAAAATAAATAAATAAACAATATCCTACTTAATTATCATCATCATCATCATCATCAGTATTATTAAAATAGATTTTTTTTCATTTCCTAATAAATAGTAAATATTAAATTTAATTTCTTAATAAATAGCATCATTATTTATTTATATATTTAATTTTTATGTTTATTTATTATTTATTTATTTATATATGATAGAATATGTGTTAGCTTTGCAAGTGGTTTTATGTTTTAGAATGTTTGTAAAGGAAACATTATGTGCCATTTACATATATTTGAATTAATATGGAAAGAGAGTGCATGTTTTTACGAAAACTAATATTGAATTTTTTTTTTTTAAATGCATGTACGTGTAAACCAATATAATTTGCACAAAGAAATTATGGAATTATTCTCTCAAGAAGTAGTTAGCACCCCATTTAGAGCATCATTGTGGGCAATTTACGTTATAACTAATGTGGTTCAAACGATGGATCTGCGACAGAGAAACTACAGGTTTTGGGAAACTCATTTGTTCTTTTCGCAATCGATGCATCGTACTATGATAAAAGATGCAAATTCCATACAGTTCCAAAATTGCATTTTCCCATTTTGCAGTCTGTTTCACTACATTGGTATAGCATCACATCACCTTCCCGCATTTGTCGCAAATACATGACATTATCCGGATGGAGGAGCTTGGCCGGACGTGCCCTAGCCCAAATCAATCGCATGGATCGAGCATGCCATTGTTATTATAAAGAGGAAAATAAATATAATGATGCTTTTTTAGAGTTAAACACTTTAGACAACACTTGAACAAAATGTAAGACATCATAAAAAGCTACAGTATAAGGACTTTTTAGTACCTTTTAAGGGCCTTAATTTTCTCATAATTGATTTATCAACTTTTAATACTTTTTAAGACCCCACGGACACCCTGATTACACCCGCCAACCAGCCAAATGAGGGGTAGATTTCAGCTGTGGCAGGTTAGACAAACACCCCCATTAACCACTTTGGCTGGTTGAAAATAATTTTTAAATTGCCAGAACTGCCTCGTCCCTAAAGATTTGAATTTTAGTTTAAGACTGTATGTCAATATGCTCTTAGATTCGAAAAGCAGCATGACTGATAACTGTTCACGAGAGCAAAAGGAAGTAGGTGAATACTGAATGAGAGGATGATCAGGTGCACAAGAAGACACGGCGATCCTTGCTCTTTTAAGCGAGTGCTTAAAAGCTACAGTTTCCTTGCAGCAAACAACCATGGAAATGCAACTGGTGCGATTGTTTCTCTTTAAAAAAAAAACATTTAAAAAAGCAGTACTTCCGCACCCACATTCCTGCTGCTTTCAAGAGATCCCCAGATTTTTTGCCGCTTTCGCTTTTACCATTTTTGAACAGATTATTACTGGGCCTAACGTGATCATCCTTTCACTATTACACACAATGTTTTTCACCTGATTTCTTTTGCTTGCAGTAATTTTTGTTAATATGGTTTAATTTTCATCCTTTACAATAACATTGCTTTAATAGTAGATAACTCTACTAATATCTATGGTTAAATGATGATCTGGTACCTTTAGTCTGAACTACTGTGTATAGTTTTTTTTTTATTCTAAAATAATTTTTTTTAAATGTCAATTGTTTTTTTCAAGAACATTTTTGTTAAATAAAAAAAGTGTATGTATACAGCTCTGTTTAGCTTGTTTTGATACATTATTTAAAATGTGTGGCAAGGAAATAATTAGTTTGGTGCGGCCAGAGAAAAAAATAGTATTTCTTAAGTGCTGAGCCCTAAAAAGCTATGTAAAATAAAAAAAATAAAAGTTACATTAATGAGGCATGTGAACATAACTTCAAATTTTAAAAGGAGTCATTTTTAACATGCCTAAGTCAAATTTATGCATATAAAATATATTTTCCCAAAAACAAAATTGTGGCTAATGAAAATGGTGTTGAAAAACTACTAGCCACAGTGGCTGGTAATCAAAAAAGTTAATGTCAAGCCCACATTATAAATATATACTAACATTATATAAATATATACACAAGTATATATATTTTTAAAACAGTTAGTTTATTTCAAGCCCTTTATACAGTAACAGCTTTTTCTGATCAAATCAGTTGTATTTGATCTTTTAGATACATTTTATGTCATCACAACATAATAACAATTTGAGGCTGTTGTACCTTAGTGCAGACCACCACTATAGGCAGGCCTAGGTTGTGTGTGAGTGTGTTTTCTCCCAGCGGCAACAGGACACTCTCTTCATCTGACTCAGGATTCCTCCTCTGGGGCACAGCGTCCAAGTCACTTCCTGGTTCCACATATTCCTGGAACTGCTTCGTCACTGCAGACACAACCAGTCATAAATCACCAGTCAAATCAACTTCATTTCAGTTCTTCATTAATTTTCCTTTTGACTGAGTCCCTGTATTAATCTGTGGTGGCCACAGCGAAATGAACCCAAATGCATTTATAACAGTTTATTTAACTTGTCATTTAATGTCACTTTAACTCATTTATTTGAATTTATCAGCTTCTCAGGCTATGTTGCAGCAAAAAAAAAAAAAACAGATCAAGCTTACCACATTTTATAAATATCACTTTTCAATAATTATAAAAAAATTCTAACAATAAAATGTAATCAACAGCAATAGATAATACATAAAATAAAATACATAAATAATAATAATGATAATATACAGCGCTCGGCATAATTGAGTACACTCCATTTAAAATATTAAACAGATATATTTATTAAAATAATATTTTAGTCACCATATTCCACCATATTTTTTTTTTTGATTCTCTTGATTTTTCCAAATATTTTAATTTTTTTCTATAGTATTTGGACTTTTATCGTATGTTATTTTGCTAGATTAGCTCCAGATTTGGCTTCAGTACTAACTGATCTACTGTATATGCACAAAGATAATATTGTACAGCTTCCTATAAATATATATATATAAATTTGAATTTAAAAGATAAATTGGTGAGTGGTGTACTTATATCTGCCTGAGACTCCGCCCATTGACTTGTGTCCTCTGTAGTGGACATTGCGTTTTCATGAATTTTCTTCTTTTTTTAGCTACTCTGTCAAGTCCTTTTGTACTGTTAAGAGGAAGCATGTAAAGGAAGAGGAAGCATTTTTTTAACCCACATTTTATAAAGGGAGAGAAGCATGTAAAATTTAGCTTTTTAAATGTTTTCTTACTATTATTACATATATATTTGTTTATTAGAGTGTCAAGAAAAATACATTTAGCTTTCAAAGCTGTTAACTTGTTTGTGTTTCAAAATATTATCATCGGTCCCACTTTATATTAAGTGTCCTTAACTACTATGTACTTGCATCAAAAAATAAATACAATGTACTTACTGTGTTCATAATGTATTTGAGAACACTTGTGGTGCTCTTGAGTTGGGATAGGGGTTGGGTTATGGACAGGTTTGCTGGTATGGGTAGGTTTAAAGGTGGGTAAAGGTGTAAGGGATGGTCAACAGTGTATTTACAAATGTAATTACAGAAGTTAATTACAGATTAATTACATACAGGTATTTAATCAAGCAGTACACAATAAATACATGTATTTACACAATAAGTACATTGTAACAAACTATTAATTTCTGTGTAAGTACATAATAGTTAAGGCCACTTTATATAAAGTGGGACCTTATCATTTTTTAAATGTCCACTATAGTGGACATTACTGTAATTAATGCCTGCATTTTGTAAGGGGCAGAACTGAAGCAGAGAGGATTCTTTATAAAATAGTTGAGGGAGACTCTGATTTAGAGTCAGACTATCAGACAATTAGAGAATTAGAGACAATTAGAGAATGAAATCAGTTTAAAATCACTTTTATGTTAAATTTGTTTTGGGATTTTTATTTATTTATTTATTTTTTTATTTTTTGAGTTTGGCTCTCTTTCACACTAAACTGTTTCAGGAATTTCAATACAAAGTAAAAATGGCTTTTGTTTTGTCTTTGTTAAATTAATATTGGATTATTATCCCTTTACAGCCATATCCTGTACAGTTTTGTTGTCTGAGTGGCGGTCGTTTTGAACTAAAATGGTCCTGTGGTCCACTACAGTGGACATGCTGTAAAATTAAAAATAAAAACATAAAATAAAAAAAGTAAAAATTCTAAATTGTAGATTTTTTTAACCCAAAGGATGTAGGAAATCACAGAAAAAAAGAAAAAAAAAGAAAAAAAATTATTCGGGTCACAGAAGGATACATGCTGAGCACTGTAAAAGATAAAAATCGAAAGCAGTTTCTTAAAGATTTTTTTTTTATAAAAAAAATGTTCAATTTAAGAAAGAATCACATTTAAAAATATTTAATTTAAAGTCTCGTCAGGTTAAAATTGTTGTCTGATAACATTAAAAATAGGGCATTCCACAAGCATATGTTTAACAGTTTGGTTTCTGTTACAATATTGACATTTTTGGGGTTCTTGGGTTTAATAAATCACTCTGGTCTAAAGCAGGGGTTCTCAAGAAATCCACAACATTAAGCTACCTATTATTGTTGTAAGGATAGAATCATGATCCTCAAGAATGGAAATGGAATTGTGATGTAAAAAGTCATTGGCAAAAATTTGATGAATAATAATAAAAAAGCAGCACATTAAGACTTGATCAAACTGCAATATGGTCTAGCGCAGTGATAGGGAACCTGTTGCTATTTGGAAAAAATTACATGGGTCTCCAGCAAACTCCCTTCAATAAAATCGTACGGTTTAAAAAAATGTAACTGTCACTAAAATTTAGTTCCCTATTGAAAATACAATTACAATTCAATATTGTAATTTGTTATGGCAAAAAAAATAAGAACTCAGTTAATAATAAAAGAACTTTTTGACCAAAGCGTGTGTGGCTCTGTGGATAAAATTGAATCGTGACACCAATACAGGGTAAACAACTTATGTTTCTATTGTAACCTCGCACACGTAATTTTAAAAAACATTCTTGAGAGGTGATAAATTGTCCTTAATTCCTTTTTGTTCAACATGTGATGCTTCATATTTATTTATTTTTATAGCATATAAAGTAGTATGTTTATTTACCCCAGTGGCTCTTTAAAAATAAATTTGCTTAAAAAATCAGAAATGGCTCTTTGCTGAAAAAAGGTTTCTGACCCCTGGTCTAGCATATGTGGACATTAATCTGATAATAGGATTAAGTCTGCATGTTCTGTGTGGCCCGTTTAATTTACTATATGCATGCATGATGCTCAGTGTAACTTTTTTTGCCAAAGAATAATAAAATTGTTGAAACTTTACATTTGAAATTACATTGAAAATACATTTCAAGATATGAATGCAGAAAAAGTAAAAAGGGAGCATTTCAAATGATCAATTTCACATAAACATAAAATATAAAGTTGACAAAACTTAAATTTAGCATTACTTTTTGATTATTCCATTTGAGTTAAAGCATTCAAACAAAAAAGAATTTGAACCAATAAAATAGAATGCAAGAAAAAATATACAGAATTCATTGGGTTTCATAAAATTGCTAAAAATGTAATAAATTACTGCTAAATTGTATAGGTTTTATGATTTTAATGTACCATCCAAACAGTTTAGAAAATGTATTACAATGTAACAAAAAATGTATCCTGAAAAATTATATTGTTAATAATGATAATACAAGTACAAACAGTAATAAGCATAAGCTTTAACCCCATTATAATTATAAGGTTGTCAAAGGAACATTTTCTCCCCGTAAGGAATCCCTTCCTCCAAAATGACTGAGTACCACTGATACACAAGAAGGTCTCATATCAAAATGCATCACCACACTAAATCAGTCCTACAAGGTATTTAGCATGCAAACACACTCACAATCTTAACACACACACACAACGCCACTACTCACATCTGTGCTCCAGTTCTCGCATGGTTTCAGGAGGAACTCTGAGCTTGTCCACAAAATCCCTCACCACACTGCCCCATTTCTGCAGTGAGTCGAGGGCCAGCCATGGCCGGGACAAATCCACTACAAACAGAATCAGCGAGTCCTCCAGGTTTTCCAACGATATAGCAAATTTCTGCAGACCTTTGTGGTACAAATCCCCATCTAGCACCCATGCGTTACACCGTGATTGATCTACCAAAACAAAAGTTTCATTAGGTTTACAATATTACATGAGGTGACATGGAAATACATAAGATTGCAAAAAATGCACACTCTAAAAAATGTTGGGTCACATATGGACAAACCCCAACATTGTTATTTAAATGTTGAGTGTTGTATTAGTGTAGGATATGAATTTTGTTCTGTTTGGAAAATTCAAATAAATATGTTAAATGCATTGTACATATTATTCAAGTACATAAGCAAGTACCTATAAGCAAAGAAGAAATGGTTTGGTGCCTAAACAAATGTTTAGTCTGTCTCCTTTTATTGGATTCTGGATAAATCAATTGGATTCTGGATAAAATTGCTTTGAATTATTGTTATTTAGTCACATAAAATTTGTATTTACATGGTCACAATAACAAATATTATTAACATAAACTGTAAAAATTATATTTTTCTATGAACACGTTTACATATGAAAGACGAATTAAATGATAATGTATACTGTAATTTTACATTAAAGAGACCCTATTTTGCATTATAAAAAGTCATATTTTGGTTTTGGGTGTCTCTGACAACAGGCTGATATGCATGCAAGGTAAAAAACACTTTCTTGGTCTTATAATATGCATTTATTTTTACCTAATTGTCCCAACGACTTCCATTTGATTCGTTCAGCGATTCGTTTGTTCCCTAACCCCTACTTAGCATAAAGCTGACCTGCGCTGATTGGACTGATGACCCAGTTTGTTGTGATTGGTTGACTGCGTTTAGTGCAAACAGAGAGAAATGCCCACCATGGCTCATCAACAATTTTGAAGAAGTTAGAGTGCAGAGTGTATGCGTGAACCCAACTCAGAAGTGCATTAAAGCAATGCAGTTAAACATCAGCATATTATTCTACTCTTAACGCCAACCCCAATAATAACAATGGCATACATTCAGTATTAATTCACAGTGGCAAAAGTTGAACTATTCTCAAAATTGACCGTGCCGCATGTGTGAGAACAGCTGATGGTGGCCATAGCAAAGCCAAACAGCAGAAGATCGTGAGCTCAAAAACACATTTAAATCAGTAAAGGACACAATATGTGAATAGCCCCATGAAGGTTTAACCTGAAAGATACAGTATAAGCACTGCATAATAAATAAGTGATTACAAGACGCGTGGGGCGATTACCACTTATAACACGCAATAAACATATATTTTGCAAACTTCACAAAATGAGGCAATGACTCAGAGAAAAAAGAAACTGGTCCATATGAACTATAACAGTTACTGACAAAATCCCTGTTAAAGTCTGACAAAGCTTATTCCTCTGCAGCTTATTCCTTTAATAGCAACCGGCCGGCAGCGTAGGTTATTGTATCCAAAATCAGAAAAATGACAGGAACAAACACATCACTAGGTTGGCTATACTGCGGTCTTGTTGTGAAAATAAACTTTAACCCTTTATTCCCTCCAGTCGAATCTACATATGACAGTAATCGTTATCTTCACATCATGATCAGTCCCACAATCCCCCACGCTCCCCTAGCGTCTGAATGAAAAGCACTTTCATTTTTACCGGATCTGGAACTACATATTTGGTGATGTAAAGTAGCAGTGTCGATGGGTTTGAGCAAAAGATTTGAATCCAACACGATTCATTTATTCAACTCGAGTCGACTATTTATTCTGTCAGTATGCTCTTTCATTTTACTTCAGCATATGCATGTTAACATAGACTCGCTTTTAAATTAAGAAAGTAAAACCAACACCATTGTTAGGAGCTGATCATACTGAACGCGCTTTTACTTTCCAAAAACGCGAGGTGCATCACATTGCCTTTTTTGTTGGCAAGAAAAAAAAAAAAGCGAGGTCCACTTTGTATGTCACTAGGCAATGACTGAATCAGCTGCGTAATGTGTTTGAGTGTTGCTGTTGATATAATTTAAATTTTTAATTTATCGTTATATTCACAATTTGATTCATACAGCTCTGGATAACTCAAAACAGCAATCACAAGGGTCTCCTCCATCTTCAAAACTCTTTGTAGTTGTCTTGGTAACACAAACACTGATTTTTGACAAAGCCTTTGCTTTTATTTGACTGGAGAATGAAAAAGATGCAACTGACGTAACGCGCTTTTTCCGCTCAGAGTAGACTTTTTTCCATTGCGAAGTGCATGGTGCACAACGACAAAAATGGTAGGCACGCAGGGCGCATAAGCATTGCACAAAAGGCTCGCGGCCATTAGTAAACCATTTAAAAAAGGCGCCCCTCAATGCAAAAAGCGTGTTCGGCGTGATTGGACTCTTACTTGTTTTATGTTTTTCCAAGTGCTGAATCAGAGCTGAAATTCAGATATAGTTACCGACACAGGCTGTAGATGGTAAACTTCCACAACAAACTGAGCCATCTAACCAACACTCAAGCAGAGTATGCTTTCTAAAGGAGAGGTTTAGAGAAATTGGATCCTTAAACTGATGCAGATAATGTAACAATAGAGGTGATGCTGCAACGTACATTACAAGACACGTCAATTGTTTTTGACCTTGGACAGATGTACAACTTTTAAAGCTGCTCTATAAGGTATGAAATGATGATTATCGTGCTTAAAACTAATTGATTGTGATGATTGTTCTGTCAGTATTGTTTTTTTTTATTTCACTTCAGCATATGTATGTTAAAAACAGAACATGAAATATTTAAATTTCAAAACAAAAAAAATATTCTGGTAAAAATGAAACTTTTTCACAACAAAATTAAACTAAACTGTAAAAGTTGTATATACACCAAACAGAGTATGTATGTATTTGTACGACACACTTTACACTTCATGCTTTGGCTAGTAACCAAACCCATCTACATTTCCAGGTTTTATCATAATAGTGTTGACTTGGAATTAACACAATATAATGATAGGATTATTAACCAAAGTTAATACAAACTTCAACAACACCACTTCAAAACACAACAGTGTTAAAAACCGCCAGTCTATTGACTGGTTGCAATAGATCACAACCAGCTATCTATATAGACAATGTTTAAATTCTTACCATCAATATCATCATCGTGAACATTGAAATACAGGTACTCTAAGCCTCGTCCCTTCATGTACTCTTCTACACCTTGGAGTTTCGCAACCAGGGTGGTCTTACCAGACCCTACTTCACCTGTTAAAAGGTCATATTAACACAGAGATAAATATATTAAACATTTAGGAGATACATTTGGATCCTGAAAAATAAACTGGATATATGCATACTGAATTACTCACTCTCTGCTTTTACAACTACATGCAAGCATAAGCAAATAAAAACAACGGATGGACTGTACACTGTTTTTAATGTTCATAAAAGCATATTACTAATTTAACAAGATGAACTGATCCACAATGTAGATTTGAATTCAAGACCTGTAACAGATTACAAAATCTTTAATAGACATTTAGTCTATGAAATAATTATATTCTTGCAATTACTCAGTTTGTGCTGCACGCACAATATAAAAAAAATGCAATTGCAATATTTTGTTTTACTGCAATATAAATAGAATTTTGCTATTTGGAAAGATTTCATGAATTCAGATTGACTGGGGTGATCAAGTGTTATTCTATGCAGAAATCTGCATAAAATATAATCAATATTTTTCATATGAGCAATTCAGCGTTATGGATGTGACATTTGCAGTGAAAACTCAAAACATAAATTCACAGAGAAAGTACAGTATATGTTAACATTATATTAAAACATCTGTTTATATTTTCCAAAACAAGTAACCACAGAATTACAGGATCATAAAAATATCAATATGCAATCATTTTTTATACTTTAAATGGGGGAAATAATCTTGCGTTATGGATGTGTCAAAAAAAAAAAGTCTGTGAGTTTTTTTACACACTTTGTAAAAATTCTGTCAATTAAACTGCACAACTAAAAAGAAATTATGTTAATCAAAAGGATAAGAGCTGGCTCACTATAGAACAAAAATTATTCATTTTATTTTATTTGACATTTTTGCATTTATGAGGAAAAATGCCGTTATGGATGTGTTGTCTCTCCATTATATGTAACCGATGTAAAATTGCCACTTGTGTGACTTTGTCAATGTTTTCAAACTTTTATATTTGATTTACCAGAGACATTTTTGAGCGTTTCTAAAGTACTGTAAAATACTTGTTTAAAAATTAAAAAACAAAATTGTAACAATCAAGCATGGAATAACATTGTCATCAATGTATAATAATGTTGTACAACAATATCTTAATCTTTAATAAATAATCTAGTCCTACAATGTGACAATTGCGAATATACACATTGGGATATTGATGTTCAAATGATTTATTGTTCAGACCTACTAAGAGTCAATAATAAGACTTTAGCAAAATAATGCTGAAAACAAAATATGTTACTAAATATCAAAATGTATAATGCTATGTTTTCATTTTTGACAGGTGAAGTCTTAAATGTCCTAATCTATTATATTCAATTTAAATGAACAATTTATAAAATTAGATATTTAAATGCACACTTAATTTACCACTTTCGAGAATTTCTTCAAATACACTTCAAACACATTATGTATATTAGTATGCAAATTTGTAAAGAAAAAATACCTCACAATAATAATACAGTTTTATATTTGTATTAAATTCTTTTATCCAACAAAGTCTGTATGACAAATATGTCTGACGCCACCCATTGATACTGCAAACAAGAGCCAGTCACTGGCTGTGTTTAAAAAAACCTTGCGAGCTGCCTACATAGACAGCATTATCGTTTCTAAAAGACAACGAGACAGCACTTTCTATTCATTGCAAGCACATCTGCTTTGTTATAAGCATGTTATGTAGCAGTCTTGCATTTAGTTCTTCGGAACACTCCTATGGTGCTGTCTAGATAGGCAACACGAAAGCATTTGAGACACGTCCAGTGTCTGAGAGTGCGGATTATCTCTATTCACCCGACAGTGTATACCATATGCAAACCTTTATAACGGAATTTAATGTCACATTATAAAAATGGTAGATAAACTCAAAGGACAATGTTTTTAGAGCGAGCGGGGACTGACAGCGATGAATGTAACGTTAGACAATGACGTGTGCTCAATAACAATAACAGCACACTTACAATCACATCAGTGCACAGGCGGAGCAAGCGAGCTGTAACGTTACGTTCAAACCATTGCGTTTACTTAACGCTGTTATGTTGTTCAACGATAACCAGCCAGTGGATGCAAAACAATGGGATGCAGAACACACATGAAACAGCATTTTTGCGTGACAGAGGCAAGAAAAACACCCACCCATGACCACCACATTTTTTCCTGACGGCAATTTTGATCGTGAGCGCGTCGACACCTCACTCAGTATCGATGACCTGAACGCAGAGGAACATAGTGTGGCATTAGATGTTAAATCACAATGCTTTTAGAAACATGCATCAGTGAGATCATTGATTCAGGCTGGCCTGTGTACCTGCCCGGCTGGGGCAATTTGCAAGTTAGCCGCTAACAACTGTCACATGCTGCTCTGAGCCATATAAATCTGCGTTCTGACCATACACCCAAGATTGAATGGAGGATAAAATGTCCGGCTAAGCCTACCATAAATTCTGTCCATCCTCCTCCTCGGGGTTTTGGCTTTCGGAAGTGCTGTTATTTACATTTGTGCTAACCGATAGGAGTGTATTTCTGCCCGTCGTCGCCATCTTCGCAGGCTTGAGTGACACCCCTGAAAGAGCCCCGGATGTTTCGCACAGAACCGAGCGTTGCTTTTTTGCTGGGCGTGGACCATGGCGAGCCGCAATCACAGTCCCAAATCTCAGGTGAATAGAATAGAATAGAATAGAATAGAATAGAATAGAATAGAATAGAATAGAATAGAGCACTTCTAAAGAAATCTAAAAATCTTTCTAAATTGTTTCACAAAGAATTATTTACATCGATTATCATTTTCATTGCTTAAAGGTTCTCAACAGCTTTAAAAATCAATACGTTTCAGATTCCTATTATTAAGGATTATTAAAATATTGAAATGTTATAAAAGGCTGGAGAGCGCTGGACGTCCAGGTGGGAGAGGTCACCGACTTGTGTACAGGCTGGCCCTTCAGGATCAATGCGAGGATTCGTTTGTCACTGTGGTCTTACAAGGATCAGTCTCATGCTCACCACTCCTCCATAACCAATACAGCAGTTGCTCAGAATACAGCCTGGTCAAGGATTATGAAAACCTCACATTCACATTAATGACCCAAAATTCACATTCCTTTGGCAAAGTCCCTGATTTACCAGGGGTCCCCCCAGCTGAATTAACCACCATTTACTCTGGAATATGTTTTATCCGTCAGATGCCCTTCTGGAAACACCCAAACTCAAACCACTCAAAGCAACCTTTTTAGTGTTAGGTGACGTGCATTCAACTGAGCCACCGCTCTGCCCTGAAATTAATCAAATACCACAGGCCTGTATAAGGGGGTGTGGGTTGTTCGATAGACCCACCCCTCACTGACAAAGGTCGAGAATTTGTCCCAAACATTAGCTCATTTATTCTATTTTGACTGGTATGTCATAATAAATTGTAAATATAACACATTGAAAAAAGCTTTAAGACCAAGCGGAATCCTGTGTTGGTCATTGGTACAGAATCTGGGACAACGAATTTGGCAGTTTTGGTGCCAAATTTAGTGTCTCAAATTCTGACTGAAGAAAGTTTAATGTGCTGGCCAGTTTGTAATTTGCTTTCACTCTCAGAAAAAAGGTACACAATGGTATACAGATATCTTTTGTAAACATAACTTAAAAGAATATGTTTAAAGAAACTCATAAACATTAATTATTAAGTTCCATACAAAACAACTGATAAAACAAAACTAAACATTTATGACATTTTAATAAACATATGGTAAACATTTTCTGATAAATACATTTTCATTATTGATATCCACACCTTTTGTTTTTCCCCCTATGCACATGAGCTAGCAAAAGTACTGCATATGCAAAGTGTTCATGCAAACATTTTATTATTGTAAAACTAATCAACATTGTGCATTTCTCGTTACAATACTTTTGCATAATTCTATTTCCATTTTATAATAAAGTTAATTAAAATACTTTTAAGTGATTAGAAAAGGTATTGTGTGAAAACTGGCAAACAAATTGTTATATTGTACATGAGAGAATGTATTTCTGTAACATTTTTGTTAACAGTGTTGTGAAAAATGTTAAGCAAAAACATAAATCTTTAATTTCTGTGTGAAGTATGTTTTATTCTTTATTGTAAATTGAAAATGTGTATTTACACAAAAAACTTTTATTATGAACTGAAACCTTGTTTAAAAATGTATTTGATGTTTTATATTTACTGATAATAAATTACAAATTTTGGATATGACAAATTTGTTTCTTTGTCTTAAGGCACAATTCTGTTGCAAGGTAGAAAAAAAATTACTAATGTTTTGCTTCTTACACTTTACATACCTGAAACTTGCCTACAGCACTTATTCATTGTTGCTCTTATAGTTGTGTAAATTGCTTCCTTGTCCTCATTTGTAAGTCGCTTTGGATAAAAACGTCTGCTAAATGACTAAATGTAAATGTAAGGTACTGCCCCAGTGACAAGGGTTTTCACCGTTTTTTTACAACATTGTAACATTTTTTTCTGAGAGTGTAATAAATGATAATAGGCTACACTTTTTTGTTTAAAAACAAATTTCTATTTTCTCCTAATGATATAAAATGTAATAAATTAGTATTTTTAAAACAAGTGTTGTATATTTTTTGTATATATTATTGTATTATTTCTTAATTCTAAATCTTCAGGAAATGCTTTTGGTACATCAAAAAGTGTGACCATGTGACAAGCTAATCCAGTAAAAAAGTGCTTAAAATGCAGTATTTACACCTCATAATTAAATAGAAAATGAGGCGAATAACTGCAAAAAGGTCAATTTTTTGAGTAAAAAGAACCACCTCTTTCGTCAGGCTGCCTACGGACCTATACCACAAATAGTAATTCTATTCTATTCTATTCTATTCTATTCTATTCTATTCTATTCTATTCTATTCTATTCTATTCTATTCTATTCTATTCTATTCCATTCTATTCTATTCTTGTCAAGTCTCCATGAACACATATCTTTTTGTGCCCGAAGGAGCATATTATATCGCTCAATAATTTTTTTTCTACAGCGCATCTGTACCAAAAACATATACCTATTTTGCGACATGTTGTACCAAACTAAAAAAATATTCACCAGACAACCACACACTCAACAATTCACAATCAGTTTACTCGTCCTACTGGATTTGTTTAAGGCCAGACCCCCAAAAATCAAATACAACCATTTACTCTCACTATATGCCTGTATGGGGATTAAATGTAATTTGCAGAACTAACCGCCAGAGTGCAGGGTTACACTGTATTTGCGCCATGTACTTCCTCTCCAGCGTTGACAGTAGGACTAAACAGTGAAGTTAAGTGGAGTGCGCGCGCGTGCCCTGCTCTTATGTGGAGAGAGGATCCTGCAGGTCGGACTATCCATCACCTTTAACGCTCAACCCGATGGAGCTGCATTTTTTTATGACGGCTGAAAATCTAAACATGGAATCAGATGGAAAATGAGTCCAGTGCGTAAACTGCACTCAACACAATCTTAAAACTGAGGAACTTTTTCTCGCATACCTTGGGATTTGTTCTTATACTTAAAACAGTGGGTAAGTTTTGTGCCTTTATAAACAATGTACCTCATAGTTTTGCATACACCCCAAAATATCTAAGTTTTAAGCATACATTTTATGTGAACATGCATAAATACTATCAGTGTTTTAAAGAGGGCGGTTGATTCTGTTTGAATCGAATTGTGTTTGTAGTAATTGTTCATCTATTGTAAGACCTTAGCTGTCAGTCAATTTTTCAACATGTCATTTGGTGTTTGTGGGTCATTAAAAGACAAATTGAGAAAGACTGTAAGACTAACAAATATGATTCGTACTAACATTATTGGAATTTACTTCGTTATATGATTGACATGTTTTTAAAATAAAAGTAATTCTGATTCATTTGTTAAGGTAAAAGCCAAATAGACTGATGTATGCCAAGAAAATAAACAGTAAATGGGCACTGAAAAGCTGAACATTTTGAAAATTGTAGTGCAAGTAGTTTTATTTTTTAGTATTATTATTTTTTCTTTTATTTATTTTGTTAGATGTCATGTTAGCTATATTTATGCCCTGAGAAACTTTTGCATGCAAGACAAAACTGAGGCAGTGCAGTGTGGTGTAGCCTAGGAGTCATGTGACGTGCATAAATGTGTAAATTGATTTAGTAAAATTGAGTAAAATGATGCTCTATCAAACATAAAAACTGTACGAATATTAATTTCTCAAAAATTAACCCAGTTTAACATTATCTCAATTTACAGTTTGAAACTAAATTTGAACACTGTATTATTTTCATTCAAGGAGGCATCTCTTCATTCTTTCTTCCACCATAGAACAGAACACTTTTGTCTATTTGACATGTACATGCATTGCATCAGCTGTATAGTATTTTTCAAAAAACTTACAGCAGAGTGGTACAAGCTTGTGGAGTGTTTGATTTAATGTATATTCACATAATATAAAGAGAATATCTGCATCTGTTGTCCAAACACTTTTATAGCTAGCACAAATTAACAGCATGAAAACTAGGCCAGCAGTCCACATGAGCCTATCCACTGTACTCCTGTGTGAGTGCTTGATTATTCATCATATTGCAGGAAACACCATGCTTTCCAGGATTATTTCAGTACATGCAATGCAAATACACATAGAAGTATAACTATGCGCACACAAACGTGAACACCTGCATAGTCATTTCACCTAATCTGTCCAGGTGCATTAAAGCACTGCATCAAAGTGGGACATGATTGCTTACAGTAAAATCTGCTGGGGGTTGCTCGCGATAGTTTTGTCCATCTTGCACTCCATGTGAGGCTCTGAAGGGTTGCAGCAGCCCATAAAGGTGCGCCAGCCTCTTTTATCTAAAAATAACAATAATGATAACAAAAATGTGGCGCTTAAAAGGAAGCAGAGGGCATGAATAATTGAGTAACACACAGAGATACACGTTCTCTGTGGTATGGTCTCGGAGTATTGGGGTCAGATGCTCGCTCTGTGTTCCAGGGAATCTCTCCCATGGGCACGACTCTGAGCTCATTCCACTTGATGCCTGAATGAAGAGCAATTTCATTATAGGGCAATGCTATCGGAGTGTCTGATTTAACAAGTCGCCAATATTCTGTTGTAATCAACACACTTATCGTGCTGGAACTTGTCCATTTCATAGAGAAAGATAATTAATTCAAGTTATTTCAAGGATTGCCTTCTCCTGAGACTACAGTATAAAAATGTTTTGTCAGCTAACCTATAAAACGTGCTATAAAACTGGTTTTATTTAGGTTCAACATGATTTTATATAACCAAATCAACCTTACAACCTTATGACTACCACCAAAGTAAAAGGTTTTTAAGGGTCAGCTGAGGCAGAAGTGGCTTTTTAAGGTAACTGCCCAGTGAAGAAAAGAAAAGGGGGCAGTTTTGGAAGATTCGAGATGCAATGATGCAGTTATTCTTAGACTTTTCAAAATACTACATGTAATAAACCATCCTAATAATTGTAAACACAATAAAATTCTTATATGATAATATAAAAATATAGTTTAATTGTATTTATAAATCTCTATAATGGAGGTTGGATATGTAAATAATCAGAATAACCACCAGTGAATCACAAGCTACAGACAACTTCTGTTAAAATAAACAATAACACATCTTTGATTTAATAGAAAGGTGCCTTGTCTGAATGAGACATAGTTGGTTTATCTACATACAGCTAGGTCTAGCTTAGAAACCATGTCAAATCAGCTGCCATTGAAAGCGATATCATAATTTGTAGAGACATGGGATGCCATGTCTAATCAATTTTACCATACCATATGTACCATATTAACCAAAAGGTTTGAGTATGTAATTTTTTATTTGTCTTATGGCAATTTAATAATGTGATAAAAAATTACAATTTGGTATTTATTAACCGACTCAAATGTCAGTGTCACATGATCTTTCAGAAATCGTTTGTGTATGTTGATTTGCTGGTAAAGATTTTTACTAGACATACTAGTACCGTTTGCCTCACAACTGCCTTGATTCTTTGCGGCGTAGATTCAACAAGGTACTGCGAATATTTCTCAGAGAATTTTATCCATATTGACATGATAGCATCAAGCAGTTGCTGCAGATTTGTCAGCTGCACATTTATGATGTGCATTCGCCTCAGGGTTCGACGTGTTGTCCGTTCAGAGATCCTCTTCTGCATACCTTGATTGTAACGAGTGGTTATTTAAGTTACTGTTGCCTTTCTATAAGCTCAACCAGTCTGGCCATTCTCCTTTGACCTCTGGCATTAACAAGTCATTTGCGCCCACAGAACTGCCGCTCACTGCATATTTTCTCTTTTTCTAATCATTCTCTGTAAACCCTAGAGATGGTTGTGTGTGAAAATCCCAGTAGATCAGCAGTTTCTGAAATACTCAGACCATCCCATCAGGCATCAACAACCATGCCACGTTCACTTAAATCACCTTTCTTCCCCATTCAGATGCTCAGTTTGAACTGCAGCAGATCGTTTTGACCATGTCCACGTGCCTAAATGCATTAAGTTGCTGATTAGAAATTTTTGTTAATTAATGGTTGAACAAGTGTACCTAAAAAGTGGCCGGCAACTGTATGTCATATATGTGAAAAAATACACAGGCTTGTATAACAGTTAGATATAAATAATAAAATTGTCATAAATTACATATTTTTTTTTTTTTTCAGAAACAGAACACAAAAACACAAAATGAGTAACATCTACGAATCTGCTGCCACCACACTGGGCATCTTTAATAGCCCATGCCTGACAAAAGTGGAGCTCCGTGTCGCCTGTAAAGGAATATCTGACCGGGATGCTCTATCCAAACCTGACCCCTGTGTCGTCCTCAAGATGCAGTCCCATGGACAGTGGTTTGAGGTGTGTTTATCTTAAAGTTTTCTATTGTCTATAGCACAAACACACACACACACACACACACACACACACACACACACACACACACACACACACACACACACACACACACACACACACACACACACACACATATATATATATATATATATATATATATATATATATATATATATATATATATATATATATATATATATATATATATATATATGTGGTGCCCTAAATAGAAACTATTTAAAGAAGTGTCGGTTTGTATGTAAGGCAATCAGAAACTCCCATTCCTCGCTTTGAACCACTAAAGTTTTGATGATAAGTTTACAGCATACAGAACTTCAATGATAATCTGTTCTGAGCAGAAGCTTACTTATGTAATGCATGAGAACTGAGTCTTTATGTTAATTCATGTGTGTGCCTGTTAGTGCTGATTAGCGTTCTGAGGCTGTGCTGTGTATGTAATATAAAACAGCAATGTTAGATGACAGAAAGCACTCTTACTGGCATACTGTCTTGTGCCTTGCCAATAAAAACAAAGATGCTGACATGAAGTGCTGCAGTGGCCTGTTGGTTTTTGCTACATTTCTGTAAAAGGTTTCAGTTGCAGCAAAAAACAGGTGTTTCTGGAACCTGGGAGTTATGCTTGGCACAGTTAACGGTATGATCCATAATTAATAAGGCAGTGCCATTTGAACTCCAGCTGTGAGCATTAAAGTAAAAAAAAAAAAAGAGCGTTTGAAACCAGTGAAGAAAAGGTCTTGCTTAAAGCTCACATTTGACTTAAAATAAGTGTTTTTCTTAGTTTGTTTTTAACTAAGCAGTTTTTAAAACCATTGCAATTATTTCCTTCACTTACTTTTGCTGCTTGTTTAAAATTTTAAATAAGTTGAAACAATTCTTCCTTTTTGAACAAGTTCATTGTGTCATGTTGTTTATCAGTCATTTTAAAACATTATTAAATCAAATGTTCCCCTTATTATTATAGTCAATGTGATTAAAAATATATGATATTTAATGTAATAAATCACTTATTAAAATCATCTACTTAACATCTTCTCATTCCAAAATAGTGTAACATAAAAACCTAAGCAGAATTTTAGTTTCCTTTGAAAATGAACTGTCACTTCAAGTCAAAAAAAAATATATTTATATAAACAAATAACAGCCATCACTTAAAGTGTTATATTTTACTATCAAAATGTAGTATATTTTATATCATTATCAACTTTTGATATAAAAACGCTATGTAAATTGATTGTTAAAAATGAAATAATTTAAGTGCTATATTTTTATTAGTGAAAGTGCCTACTCACGTTTAACAAGGCCTGTCCAATAGTATATTTCTGCTACTATAATACAAATGAACTAATATTGTACAATTATCATTGTTTTTTTTTATTTATGTTCAGAGATTTTAAATATATTGTATATTTCCCCTCCAATAATTTTCAATCATCATGTTACATTTTGGTCATATTCCCTCCGAATAAAATTTAGCCATTTGACCTCTAATCAAATAGGGATGCTGTGACATGTACCTATTTAGCACCCCTATTTGATAAAGCGACATAGCAGTGTTTAGTCACGCGGTTGCTTTCATTTTTATGAACATGAAAAAAACTAGTTTCGGCTATTATTTAAGATTAATTGAACAAAGGGAGCCGTTTACATTGCGTTACCAAGGCAACTACTGATGCATTTTGTTTAATGTTTCAAAGAGCTTTGTTGCAGCACTGCAGGGGAAAATGAAACCATATCTGTGCTGTCTGGCCCGGTTTGGCACGGAATGGAATGGTTCTGCTTAAAGAATGATTTAGCACAATAGTGGAAAAGCGGCTAATATGTTTATATTTAGCTCGGGTGAAAATGAATGCTAACGAAAGCATAGTTAATTATTTATTTTTGGGATCACTCAACACATTAGTAATTCTACATGATCCCTATTGTGTATTGGTTCAGTCATTATTACCTGAAAAGCAAAACAAGTCATTATATGGAACATGATAAGTGAAATGATATAAGAGCAACACTGCAGTGGGATTTTAATGTTCGTGCCTTTTTGTAAAGAGCGTGGAGTACTTTTATTTATATTTAATGTTGGTTTATAGTTCGTTTTGGGAGTAAGATTTTTGAGTTAGCATTAGTTTATGGAATAACTAAATAACAAACAATGGGCGATACGTACTTTGTTAATGTAAGTTTGTTTCCTCATGCTACCTTAGGCCAATGTATTAAAAGTCATTAACAAATAAATGAATTAATAAATGCTTGACCATTATTTTAAATTATCATGAATATAAACTTATTATTAAAGGTTGCTCATTTTTTGATATATGGCAAATTGATATTAAGTACATATAAGCTACTTGCTATTGGAATTTTCATTGTACTGCCTTTAATTTACACTTATTTAAGAAAACAATGCAATTTACCGTATATAATAGGAATTAATTACTAGTGCTGTGAACTTGAGACTTCAAATTTGAAGGCTTGTGACTAAACACACAAAGAGAGAAAATTTATGATTGGACTAAGATTTTGACAACTCATGGCTTGTGTTAATCTTGAGAACTCTGAATCAGAAAGACTTTATACACGTATGATCACGTGAGTATTGTTGCACACTATAGCTGGCACTAAGCCAGAGAGGGACTCGCAGCACTTTTATATAACATCTGTTCAGTGTTAACACACACATGTTCAAATATTTGAATTCACTGACAATACTAACAAAAACAAAAAAAACAAGTCAAAACATTTTTAGCTGTCATCGAAAGCGATATCATAATTTGTAGAAACATGGGATGCCATATGTCTAATAAATTTTACTATACCGTATGTACCATAATAACCAAAAGGTTTGGGTATGTAATTTTTTTATTTGTCTTATAGCAATTTAATAATGTGATAATAAATTACAATTTGGTATTCATTAACCCACACATTTCAGTGTCACATGATCTTTCAGAAATTGTTTGAGTTTGTTGATTTTATTTTATTTTTTTAACAAATAAGAAAAGATTTATTTAATAAGTAATAAGGTAAAACTCTTGTTTTAAAATTTTTTTATTATTTTTTTGTCACTTTTGGTCAGTTAAATGTGTCCTAGAAATTTGAGAGTGGGGCTGCACAATATTGGAAAAATGTCCTTACAACCGGACAAAAAGGACAGTGGAATGAACTGCCAACTTTTCCAGCACATGTTTTACGCAGCGGATGCTCTTCCAGCTGCAACCAATCTCTGGGAAAAGAACGATGCTATCAATAGTGCTATTTGGAAAGAATTTATTCATTTAAATTAATTGTGATGAATGTGCAGGGGAGAAAATCATGCATAAAATACAATAAACTAATTGCAGGTAGGGCTGGGTGATTAAAATCATTATGGTATTTATCACCATTATCGAACACCATTGTTAATAACGATGAAAAAAGTTTGGTATGAAGTTTCGGTATGAAGGCTATAGTTTTGTTAAAATGTGGCTGCTGAGCACACGCTTTGCAAGCAATCCCAATAAGTGTGTAAGTTTTTCATTTACAATGGAGGCAAGTGACTTATAAATAGGGAGGGACACATTTTCCAGGTACTCCTTGTTGAAAAACATCAACACTCTTCCGAATTATTCAAATTAATGTAAGTAGAACTAACTAATCTGCTTCACACTTTGGAGTATACTCATTTCAGTGATAACGGTAGACAAACACAGCGGGCTCTATTTTGATGGTCCATGTGCAAAACGGAAAGCGCAGGGCGCAAACGCTTTCAGGGCGTGTCAGAATCCATATTTGCAAATTTAAGGACGGGAAAATCCGCTTTGCGCCATGGCGCACGGTCTAAAAGGGTTGAGTTTATTTTCTTAATGAGTTATAGGTGTGTTTTGAGAATAAACCAATCAAAGTCTCATCTCCCATTACCTTTAAGAGCCACCTGCGTCGCGTCATAAGCGCATTTGCTATTTACAGGACGCAAAGTAAGTTCACTTTCGCTTTTGCTCTCGTGGATAGGGCAACTTTTACGCACAGACATCAATTAGCCTATAAATAATTAGTTTTGTTAGTTAAGCGCAAAGATTTGTTTCAAAACTATCAAAACTAAATTCAATTCTAATTTCCAGCAAACGAATAAATGAACAATATTAACGAAGTGTGGTCAAAATACTGAGTTATTTCCAAATACACCTGCTATGCCCCATATGGTCTAAAACCTAAAAGGTGGACAAATCTAAGGTTGTTTTTAATAAAACAAATATAAATATGGACATAATAAATAATACTGCTAATAATAATAACATTATACAAAAGCAAATTGAGTATGAAAGTATGAAAGCAGTGGTTTTTAAATTCATGTAGGCTAGAAATTAATATGTTTTGTAATATTATAATTATTTATATTTATATCCTATATATATCCTTAATATAATATATCTTTTTCATATGTAAAGATATTTGCTTATTGCTCTACATCTTGTGTGTAGTGTGTAAGCCAGGTGCACTTTGCGCCAGACAATAGACCGACTTTGTTCTGGTTTAAAGAACAGACTATTCACAGTTTCTCAAAATAGTAACGCGCCAAAACACACCTGCTTTTTTAGACCAGAATGCCTATGGGCACACATTTGAGCGCAAATGCATTTGCTATTTAAACAGTGTGGCGCAACATCTCAAAATGACCCCTGCGCCGAGGTGAAAGTGGCAAATAGCAATTGCGTTGCGTCTTGCGCCACTTCGCGCGGGTGTATGATAGGGCCCAGCACATCCAAACACTGCTGTGATTTTTACTTTTCCTTATAAACTTGTAATGGAGCTGCAGCAACAATTGATGGTCACCTAGTTACAGAAAGAGCGCAGGGGAGCACAAGTGCAAAGCGCATTGAAAATGAAGGAAACCACACGCTCAGGCTTTTCATGTGTGAGTTTTGGGTTGCGTCATTGTCTCTTAGGTCAGAATAACAACACACGCAAAAATGATTGCCATGGCTAGCAGCAGTAAAGAGATTGTAAATTTAAAAAAAGGATCTAAGGATGTCGACAGAGTGGCTTTTTTGTGTGCATCCCAGCCACTAGCACCCTATCTGAAAGATTTTTTAGCATAGGGGATAATGTAGTCATCCAACTTCACAATTTGTAATGTTGCGATATGTATTTGAATAATGATGGTTGGTTCCTTTTCTTGAAAGTACAGATTTGATTATCATAATTTGTTTTGTTAACAGAGTTTGAGGTTTACTGTTTCATTATTATTGACACCTCAAAGTTTGCTTTGATTATTCAGCATTTACACTTTCCCATTGCACACATTTTGTAACATTTTATTTATCAAGTTTAAGAGTCTCTTTAACACTTTTGTTTATTTTATTATAAAGAGATAAGATATTTTGTTTAAATATTTTTGGTTTTGACTATTAAAACTTTTTGCCTTACACTGTAAATGTCAAAGTTAAGGTTACTCAAACCGTTTAGGCAAACCGATTGCAACAAACCATTCAAGTTCAAAACCTAATCCTAAAGAGTACTGTGAACTTAATCTATTTAAGTACACAAAGCAATCTGAGTACTATAAAACAAACTAAGTTAAGGCACCTCAAACTGTTTGAGGAAATCGATTGCAACAAACCATTAAAAAAAAATCTAATGAGGTATTTAATTAACTAATTGCCTTCAACACTGAGTGCAAAACTTATTTCAAATGAGTAGATTTAACTTTCAGTAAATTTTGAGTTAACTACACTCATTTTGTTTGATAAAGTTGACTATCGGGTTTTACAGTGTAGTAATGTTGGTCAATTAAAATAAAGTGGTTTAACAAAAAAAATACTAATATTCCTCAATGGACTGGTAAAAATTATTCAATAATTATTAATACCGAATGATATAAAACATGATATTATGATAATGTTTTTGCAAAATCTCCCAGCCCTAATTGCAAGCATAAATAGTACAGAGCAGAGTTTAAAAAAAAAGTTTGATAAACAGTGCTTTATGGTTTTCAGTGTAGTCTAGGGGTTTTTCAAGTGGTATTTAGAGACACAGATAATCAAATGTAAATAATTGTATAAATAAAAAAAATGGTACAGTTTATTGTGCCTGAATGCTTTAAACTTTCTTGTGCTTTAAAAACAGATAGAAATGATAGACTTGCATTCCATTATGGTATTAACTCTGCAGTAACTCCACAAATCTCATGTGTTGTGAACTGTGGCTCCTAGCCAATTGCATATCTTGCAACTGTTGTGGATGCACACATTGTGATATCAATGCTGAAAAAAATTATTGTGCAACCTTACTGTGGAGGCAGCAATAATAAACTAAACAGCATAAATGCAAAATAAGGTAAATAATAATATGAATTATTATTTTTACTATTAAATTTGATCAATGTGTACTTTCTGAATTAAAGTATTAATAACAGCAAGGCTTCATCATATTGACTATTGATGGCACATGGGACTGAGTATAATAACATTTTTAAGAATCAGAAGCTTGTTATTGTTGTAAATTCCTTAAATCCTGTGAGAAAATAATAATATATATATAATCAAGCAATAATCAAGTCACTGCTTTTGCTGAAGGGTGATTGGCATTGATTTGAATGTTAACTGAGGCATTCAGGATATACAATGAACTGAGGAAAATCCTTTTCACAATCTAATAGACAGCCTGCAATTCAATAGGATGAAATGTTCTTGATCCCAAAAGGTAATATCATTTAACGTGTTCTGATTTGTTCCAGGTGGATCGGACAGAAGTGATTCGCAGCAGCATCAGTCCAGTTTTCTCCAAAGTCTTTACAGTGGACTACTATTTTGAGGAAGTGCAGCGCCTTCGTTTTGAGCTTCATGACATCAGCAGCAACCATAATGGACTTAAAGAGGCTGACTTCCTGGGCGCCATGGAGTGCACACTCGGACAGGTGAATTTACACTTAACTGAAGCGCAGTAGGGAAGACGAAAGCGTATGAGTGCTTGGGAGAGAGAATGAGAACATGAGTGGGATTGTGTGGAGTCAAAAGACAGAGCTCATGAGAGCAGGAAGGTGGCTTGTGAGCAGATGGACGGTTATTCTACACTCTTTTCTGTGTTTCTGGTTTATAAAAAGACGATTCTACAAAACATATTGTAAGAGGGTAAAGAGGGCTTGAGGGAAGGAAGGTTCATGTGTGATGTATATAACAATAACTGTGACCCTGGACCTCAAAATCAGTCTTATGTTTATATGTAATATTTTCCATTCATTCATTTTTTTTGGCTTAATCCCATTATTAATCAGGGGTCACTACAGCTGAATGAACCACCAACTTATCCAGCATATGTTTTACATATTGAATGCCCCTCCAGCTGCCACCCATCACTGGGAAACGGTCATACACTTTTATCCACACACATACACTATGGACAATTTAGCTTACCCAATTCACCTATTCACCTAAACCAAAGCACACGGAGGAAACCCATGCGAACATGGGGAGAACATGCAAACTCCACACAGAAATGCCAACTGACAAAGCCAAGGCTCAAACCAGCAACATTCTTGCACCGACTGCACCACTGTGCCACTCTTTGTTATAATTTTTTGGAACAGCAACAAATACATCACCAAAGCTGCATGTCAGTAAAAACTATAAAAGAGGATGCTTCACTCATACAACAGCAGTCCTGGTTTGTGGATCATTTTTATTTGTACAGTAGCTATAACAAGTCTCCATACAGTGGCATATATTTACTTGTATGGCGAGTAGATGTGCAAAAACAGTGCAACATGTTTGGGTGTGTGTGCACAGCGAACATCGTAATGACATTTGTGTGTGGCTGATTCACTGCATACTGATACACTCCACAAAAACCACATTGAATAACCATTCAGAAACTTCCTGCTTCAGTCTTACTTGGGTGTTGGTGACTGGTCTCTGATTCATGTCTGAGTTGCTGTCCATGTGTGATGTGTTTATCTGATAGTGAGTGGGTGGGGAGAACCAGCTCATTTGTATTTAAAGGCACAGGTTAAAAACAGCTAAAATACCCTCTGAATTTACATTTTCATCACAGCAATTTACATATACAGTTGAAGTCAGAATTATTAGCCCCCCTGTTTATTTGAATTTTCCCCAATTTCAGTTTGACTGGGAGAAGATTGTTTGTATCACATTTCTAAAGACAATACTTTTTATTACTCACTTCTGATAACTGATTTATTTTATCTTTGCCATGTTGACAGTAAATAATAGTTTACTAGATATTTTTCAAGACTCTTCTATATAGCTTAAAGTGACGTTCAAAGGCTTTGCTAGGTTAATTAGGTTAACTTGTCAGGGTAATAAGGCACGTTATTGTATAACGAAGGTTTGTTCTGCAGAAAAAATTTTATATTTATTGCAAAAAAAAAAAAACTTAAAAGGGCTAATAATTTTGACCTTAAAATGTTTTTTTAAAAATTTAAAACTGCTTTTATTCTAGCTGAAATAAAACAAATAAGACTTTCTCCAGAATAAAAAATATTATCAGACACACTGTAAAAATTTCCTTGCTCTGTTTCACATAATTTAGGAAATATTTAAAGAAGAAAAAAATTCAAAGGAGGGCTAATAATTCTTGACTTATTTAATGTAATTTCATCTTTTTAATGACTTCAACTCTACATCAGCAGAGCATTATAAACGATCTGATGGCTATTTTAAGCTGAAACTTTACAGACTTGTAAAATTGGCAAAATAAGAGCCCTTTAACTTTTTATCAAAATGCACACTAGGGATGTGGAGTCAGCTCTAAAAGAGCCAATTCCTTCACTCTCAATGGACCTAGTAGTGGAATTGACTCCAGGACAGGAATCTACTCCCAGAGCCGAGTCAGTTTTTTCAAACTCTCCTGAATGAAGCAGTTACATACAACAGTTAAATGCTTACTCTCGAGCACGATGAACACTGAAGGCGCCCACTTTGAATGCATGCTCACAGGTTTTATGATTTTGCTTTTAAATTTCGTGATTGTTTCCAGATTATTTTGCTCACTTAGTACTCAATATTTAAGTTTTAAACATTTATGTTAAGAAGACATTTAGACTATTTTATGATTTTATGATGGGCTCAATTGGGCCTTTTTAATTTGTTAATGAAGTGCTAGACACCTTTCCATTAAAATTTTCTATAATAAATTGATGGTTTAATTTTCTCTCTCCAAGATTGCCATGTAATTTTCTGAATTATCTAAACTAGACAATTAAATATGCTGTAAAAAAAAGTGTAGGCTGATAACTATTTTATTTTGACTGCAGATGATTTAAACTGCTGGTTTTGTCTGACCAGAGGAGATCTACACATTGGAAAAATCTGCAATTGATGCAGTAGCATTGTATAAAGCATGATATGATAAAGCATGTTTAATCCTTTTGCTATTTTAAATGAATGTAAATCGAGTCGATTCCACTGACTCCAAAATTAGGAGTCAAAAATTGGAGTTGACTCCACAAAACCCAGAACCAAACACCCCTACTCCACACTTAATTTGAACTATCTGGCTGCTGTTATTATAAATGCACAGTGCCTGACATCAAATTGTTGCACTATGGACAAATAAAATGGCCAAACTCTCCACTTTGGGCTTTTAGTAAACCACAGCTAATAAAAGAGCTTACACTATCAGTGGATGTATGCCAAAACCAATCACCAATTACCTTTCTCGAAGGGTCCCATTAAAAATGGGACAGTATGGGTCGCTATTTTGGTATTTCTGACTATAGAAATGGAAATAAATGCATATTCATTTAAGAAATATTATAAACACTATAGTGTTAAATAAATAAATTTTTATTATTTCATTTCCCAGTGATGGGTTGCAGCTGGAAGGGCATCCACTGCATAAAAGTATGCTGATAAGTTGGTGGTTCATTCCACAGTGGTGAGCCCAGATTAATAAAGGGACTAAGCCAAAAGGAAAATTAATATTATTTCATCTCCGGATGTGAGGATTGTCTATTATCCATACATCACAACAGCTTTAAATATCTTGGGTTTTTTTAATTCAAGAAGTTCTGGAGAACTGAACACAAGACTTAATTGTCTAACTACTGTGTCAGCATCTGTTCTTTTATTTTTGCGCACACATGCAGTTGGTATTCATTTCTTGTTTAGTCACCTGATTTTCCATAATTGATGTTATGAACTTTAACAATTCTGACAGTTGGTAAGGCTTGGAAAGTAAGATCCCAGAAGGCACACAACATCTTATCATGTTGATTTTTTGTTCTATTTTGGTTGCACCGTCTGGTTTTACATCAGTTTGCTGTCTAATACTGACGACAGCTGCCGTTTATAATTGGTTGGTTTTAGGCTGTGCTAATTGCTAACCAAAACCCAATATCATTTTAATGTCATGATATGACATTTATACAACATTCAACAGTCTAACATCAGTACACATTTTATTTGGTTGTTTTTATGTTGTGAAATTCATTCATTCATTTATTCATTTTCCTTCAGCGTAGTCCCTTATTTATCAGGGGTCACCACAGCAGAATGAACCGCCAACTATTCCATCATATGTTTTACACAGCAGATGCCCTTCCAGCCGCAACCCATTACTGGAAAACATTCACATTCACACACGCACTCTACATACACTACAGTCAGTTTTGTTTACCCAATTCTTCTATGGGGCATGTGTTTGGAATGTGGGGCAAACCAGAGGAAACTCATGCCAACTTGGGGAGAACATGCAAACTCCACACAGAAATGCCAACTGGCCCAGCTGCAACTTGAACCAGCATCCTTTTTGCTGTGAAGCGACAGTGCCAACCATTGAGCCACGGTGACGCCCCTGATTACCTAACTGAAATGTAATGTCTCTCTAATGTCATAGCGTGACGTCCATACAATGTCAATGTCTACCATCATTAGCTGTTGATATTTATTTTATGTTTGTTTTATCTTGACATTGGAATCTGACCTCAAACTGGTGCTGGGTTACAACATCAATTTTTCGTCTGTGTGACATCCGATGCCTGCTGTGTCCAGTCAAAACAAGTTCAAAAATTAGTGAAGTTTTTATTTCTGTTAAAGCATAACTGAAGTTTTCATTTAGAATGCACTATGTGCCTAAACTATGACATCTTTTAGCCATCTTTTTAAAAGGTTATGTTGTGAACGTAGCTTTCTAGAAATACAGTATTTAAATATATAATACTCATTGCCGGGCGACGCAGTGGCGCAGTAGGTAGTGCTGTCGCCTCACAGCAAAAAGGTCGCTGCTTCGAGCCTCGGCTGGGTCAGTTGGCATTTCTGTTTGGAGTTTGCATGTTCTCCCTGCGTTCACGTGGGCTTCTTCCGGGTGCTCTGTCCGGGTTTCCCCCACAGTCCAAAGACATGTGGTACAGGTGAATTGGGTAAATTGTCCGTAGTGTATGAGTGTGAATGAGTGTGTATGGATGTTTCCCAGAGATGGGTTGCAACTGGAAGGGCATCCACTGTGTAAAAACATATGCTGGAAAAGTTGGCGGTTCATTCTGCTGTGACAACCCTGGATTGATAAAGGGACTAAGCCGAAAGCAAAATAAATGATTATTAGAACTCTTTTCTAATAATGTTTTTTTATCTTTGTAATGATGCTAGCACATAATATTTGACTAGATATTTTTCAAGACACTTCTATACAGCTTAAAGTGACATTTAAAGGCTTAACTAGGTTAATTAGGTTAACTAGGCAGGTTAGGGTAATTTGGCAAGTTATTGTATTATGATGGTTTGTTCTGTAGACTATCAAAAAAAGCTTAAAAGGGCTAATAATTTTGTCCTAAAAGAATTAAAAATTGCTTTTTATTCTAGCCGAAATAAAACAAATAAGACTTTCTTCAGAAGAAAAAACATTATCAGACATACTGTAAAAATTTCTTTGCTATGTTAAACATCATTAGGGAAATATAAAAAAAAATTAAAGGGGGTGGGGGGAACTAATAATTCTGACCTCAACTCAATACAATATGCAATAGTTATTTAAGTATAAATGAATTCCTTTCTGTAATTTAAAAAAGGGTTATATTTTATATAAGTATATTTTTATATATTCATGAAATTATAAAATGTTATTTATTATGTTAAGTTAAGTTTTTATAGTGTTTGATGTTTTTTGTTCTTGTTGAGTCTAATGCAATGTAATTTCTTTTGCATTACAATTTATTGTGAAGTTTTGAATGACAAAAAAATAAAGTGAACTGAAACTGATACAGTATACGTCATCAGAATATTGCAATGGCAAACTGCAAAGCAAAAAGATACATTTATTAGCTGGATTGAAAATGGGTAAATCAGACAAACGAAGAGATTGATTGCATACAGTATATGCTGCATAGCAGGTGTGGTGGACTACTATGTATGTTTTATGTCACTAATTGTAGTATATTTAATTGTAGAGTATATTTGGTGAGAATGTAATTGCTTTTATTTAAGAATTAAAATATGGAGTTACATAAGAAATATAGGGCCTGTTTAAAACTATGTTTTACCTATTTTGGGTATGTGTGCTCATTTAACAATCCCACATCCCATACAGGACAACTATACCTTGGACAGTTATTCTGCAGTCTACCCCTGGCTATGATATATATGTAATGGACCATGATAAAAGTGAAGATGAGGTTTTGTTTTGGGTTTAGAATATTCTAGAGCGAACAGTTTTGGCTAAAGACAAAATTATTTGTTGCATCTATTTCAGGGGTGTCAAACTCAATTCCTGGAGGGCTGAAGCCCTACACAGTTTAGTTTCAACCCTGTTCCAACACACTTACCTGTAGGTTTCAAACAAGCCTGAAGGACTCAATTAGTTTGATCAGGTGTGTTTAATTAGGGTTGAAACTAAACTGTGCAGAGCTGCGGCCCTTTTGGAACTTAGTTTGACACCTCTGATCTATTTCTGCCTTTGACTATAGTTCTCAGCAAGTTTTATAATAACTGTTAATAATTGTTAAATACTATTCAATAAATATTTTTTCTATAAATAAATATATTAAAATGTATTACAATTTATTAATTTCACAGTGCTGGGTTGCAGCTGGAAGGGTATCCGCTGCTTAAAACATATTGTCATCTTAGAATTAAAGGGTTCTATCTGACATCTTTGTCAAAATTAGGTTATTGACATATTCTTATTATTTTACAAATTATTTACATAATGGGATGTTTTTTATTAGTTGTTTACATTTTAAGACGTTTTATTTAAAAAGTCAACTGTTACACACACTGTTTGCTGTGGAATGCTAAAACTTTGAAGCTCAATAACTCAAAATCTTTCAGAATGCAGATAGAACCTTTTAATCCAAGGTGACAATATGCCGGAATAGTTGGTGGTTTATTCTGCTGTGACGACCCCTGTTAAATTAGGGACTAAACTGAAGGAAATTGAATAAAAGAATGAAAATGTACTCATTTTATAAAAAAATTTTATTAGTATTAATTTATTAAAATTTGATATATTGTTCTCTGAAATCTGCATAGTAGGTATGTAGTTTAACTAAGTTCAAAAAGATTTATAACCAAAGGAATTACCCCTAGAATGCAAAGCACGTGTTTGACCATATTTAGAATGGTCATGAAAATTAATAAGCACTGCTCTTCGCAGCTTATGCTAGTGCATGCTCACACACATGCACACAAGCACAACACTCATGCAAAATAATCAAACTCAATTTGTCAAAAAGCCTTGTCAAATGTCTATAGTTTCATGTAACATCATACAAAACTTTTATCCAAACCTAATTGCTATCCCCCACGTAACCTTACCTGTAAGTTGTGAGAAAATAAGAGGGAAAGATACAGATGAATAACTATGAAAAACCAGGGTGCTTCTATCCCTGATTATAAGCCTATCCCTCAAATATCATTGGTTGATTAGAATTTTGTTTCAGTTTTAAAAAAGAACACATATAATAGACACTTAACATTTAAAGGACCACGAAACCCCCCTGTTTCAGCAGGGGTTTTTCACACCTCTACTTTGGAAAAACTCAGGAAAGTGGGCGTTTCCAGCTCTGTTTAGGTGGGAGTGTCGGAGGAGTGAAAGAGGGAAGGTCTGTAAAAATTTGCATAAAAATGGCAGTGTTGGTTTAAGCACGTGCTGATTTTCACAGTGGCAAAACAAGCACACAGACGCAGGGAAGAAAGACAGTGACTGTGTTTACATGGACATCAGTAATCAAATTATTTGCCAAATTATTAAATGGTGGACTTTAACTGCAGTTTGGCTCTTTCATTCAGGAATTTCATTCATGCCCCTCGTGACAAATAAGATATTTGATTCGAGGAACTGCTGTAAACGTGTATTTTTCATGAAATGTTTTTACTGCATGGCGAATGAGAGAAAAAAACCTTTGCATTTTTCTGTAACTTAGATACACTCGGTAGGTAGCGTCAGATAGCTGTGTGTGTTATTCCTGTCACAAAATGCAGTGAAAATCCTACACGACAGTAATAGTTTGATTGTCGTGCTTCCATGTTTACACTTTAAGAGAAGCATTTACAGCAGATTTTTCATTCCATAATATTGTAATGATATTTCCCCGTGTAAAGTTTAGTAACTTAAAAATCATTTGACTAAGGTTTGTCTTTAAACACTGAAACAGTACTGCTGACGATACAAACTAACTTTGCCTTTGAATAAACAAACAAAGAGCACTGATCGCTCATTTACCAAATCTCTAGACAAGACAATCAACACCAACTGGAGCCACGTCTTTATTAAAAGGAGACAAGCAGCTAATCCGGATTTCACCATTTCCAGATGAGAAAAGCTTTTGGGTAAAAAATGTTCCTTAGACACGTATTTCTGCCACACGTTGCGTGCACAGTAATCCACACGTGACTCCAGCTGCACTCTCATAAAGGGAAAATAAAAACAAAACCTTCACTGCAGCAAATTATAAAAGCAACACTAACGACCCGTATCTCCAAACAATTCTTGTTCTCCTGCTTGTTTTGGCAACACAACGTGGTGTCTCTCTGCCGTCTGAACACTGTAACAGGTAAAAACAGTCTTCAAAGCTATCATGCATATTAATGAACTCGCATACACAATAGAGCGTGCTGATTGGTTTGAACCAAGTCTATCTAAAGAATGAATGCAGCACACTCAGAGAGGTCACAAGGTACTCCCAGGTACAGACATCCAGTCTACACACTGAAATACACGCCAAGATCTCATGGCCCTGACGCAGCTTCAATAATTAATTTCAAACCGGTAGTACGAATTTGCTCAAAATAACGCAAAAACAACCAATTTTCACTTTTTTGTAAAATATATGTGTCCTAATAGAGTTTTTAGCCACGTGGGACACATTTACGACTGTCAACAACTCAAAAAATGTGTTTTGGTGTTTCGTGACCCTTTAAAAGTATGCCAATAAATTGCTTTTGATAAATTATAATTTGCTCTGGGTTTGTAAACAGCTTTGTTTTAAGGGTCAATTTTTTTCGCAGTTACTCGATAATGACTCGCTTACCTCATCAGTGTGTGTGTGTGGTGCTTTAAAAAATTTCAATAAGGCAATGGGCCTCATTCCATTTGGCTATGCAATGAAACACCAGTTCCCCTGACTGAAGGCTGATTTATACTTCTGCGTCAAACGCTCGCGTATGATACGGCGCTGATGCATAGCCCTTCGCCATGGCCGTCGCTGACGTGCACCTCTCAAAAATTGTAACTACACGTCTCAACAACGCATAGCGCAAGCTCTGTGATTGGTCGGCTTGGTAGCGCTGACGAGTCTGGGTGGGACCGAGAGCCAGACGCGAGCCCAATTGAGCGATTGTTTACAAGCGTGGAGTCCCGTGAAGGAGCTCCGGATGGAAAGTTTTGTTTTGTGTTTACCTCATAGTTAAAGTTGTTGCACGTCCGCCGGTTCCTGCCTCAAAATGAGTGAGTTTGAGCCACTTGTGCGCCAGGAAGTGTTCAGGAAAAGCAAAACAGCAGAGAAGAAACTCGACACAGAGGAATATTAACACCTCACTGCCCACTAGCGTTTCGGAAGTGTTAATTTAGACCAACAGAAACAGCGTGCAGAAGTATAAATGCACGGCTACGTGCGTTGCATGCGCCGTGGGTCACGCCGGTCACTTGACGCAGAAGGTTTATTTTCCATTTCTTTCAATTTGTGGACTTTTATTCTCATGTCACTCTTGTCTTTAACTTGCTTGGTTAGGGTCCATTGAGCTGCATCCTTCAACAGTGACATTCATATTATACTGAATTGAATCATTTTTTTAACAAACTGTTACTCGGCTACCTGCCTGATATTCAAAATATGTCTTACAAACTGAAATGTATGGCTTTTTATCCTTTTTCTTTTTCATCCACATAAAGCAGCTATAAAGGATATAAAGCTATAAAGGATAAAGCAGATATAAAGGGCCCTATTACCCGGCGCAATATGGTGCAAGGCGGGACGCAATTGTTGTTTGCTAGTTTCAGCTTGGCGCAAGAGTTGTTTTGACGTTTTGCGCCACGCTGTTTAAATAGCAAATACATTTACGCTCATATGGGTGCCCATAGGCATTCTGGTCTAAAAAGGAAGGCATGTTCAGGTGCATTGTTGGAGCGTTGCTATTTTAAGAAACTATAATAGATTTTTCAATAGACCAGAACAAAGCCGGTCTGTTGTCCAGAGCAGAGCGTGTTAGTTGTGCACCTCGCTTACACATTGCTTAATACACACAAGATGTAGAGCAATACACAAATATCTTTACATATGAAAAATAATTAAAATATTAAGGATATATATATATATATAGGATATAATAAAGATATACAGTATGTCACAAAAGTGAGTACACCCCTCCCATTTCTGCAGTGTTGTCCTATGAAAAGCTATAAATAAATATTTGCAGAAGTAGGAGGGGTGTACTCATTTTTGTGACATACTGTATATACATAATATAAATATAAAGGATTAAAATATTACAAAACATTATTTTCTAGCCTACATAAATATAAAAACGATACTTTCATGCCTTCTTCATCTCAGGGGCTTTTTTCAGTTTATTCATGACAATTTGCGTTTGTATAATATTATTATTAGCAGTATTACTTATTGTATGCATATTTATATTTGTTTTATTAAAAACAAGCTTAGATTTGCCCACCTGTCAGGTTTTAGACTATATGGGGCACAGCATGTGTATTTGGATATAACTTTTTGACCACACTTCGTTATTATTGTTCATTTATTCATTTGCTAGAAATTAGAACTGAATTTAGAAATTGTTCTGAAACAAATGTCTGTGCTTAACAGACAAAATTAATTATTTATAGGCTAATTGATGTCTGTGCTTACAAGGTTTCCTTATCCACAAGAGCGAAAGTGCAAGTAGATAATGAGGAGGCTCATCTCTCATTTTCACGCTGTAGATGCTCTGTTTACCTGTTTTCTTGCTAGTGAAATGCTCAGTTTTTCCACTTAAACTTACTTTACGTCATGTAAATAGCAAATGTGCCATGGCGCGACGCAACTGGCTCTCATTCCCTTTCATTCCCTGGCAAGGGAATGAAAGATGAGACTCTGATTGGTTTATTCTCAAAACACAACTCATTAAGAAAATAAACTCAACCCTTTTAGACCATGCACGGCGGCGCAAATCGGATTTTTCGTCTTTAAATTAGGAAAAGTGGATTCTGACATGCCTTTAATGCGTTTGCGCATGGATCGTCAAAATAGAGCCCAAAGTCTTGATTGGATCATGTTGAAAAGTAACTGGTTCAATTAATTGAAGCTTTGAAAGGTTTAGTTTCTTCTATCCCTAGTGCACAGTCATTGCCCTTTAAATAAAGCAACAAATAGCAACATTTTCAGCCAGTCATCAGCACAATGAGTAAAGTTACAAGTACTGCATTTTTACATTTAACTTATTCTGTTTAAGTTATGCTTAAAATGATCACTTGTTGAGTTTATATTACTTTCTATTTTGTACAAGAAGAATTTTCAAACTAAATACTATAAAACAATTTGGATTTTTTTTTAATCTTGCAAAGCATATCTGTTTGCCTGATGTTATCTCTTCTTCTTTATAGATTGTATCTCAGAGAAAACTGTCTAAAGCTTTATTGAAGCAAGGAAACACAGCTGGCAAATCATCTATCACAGTAAGAAAAGATGTTTCAACCCAAATAATTCATATTCTGAATTGTGCTCTATTGTTATAATATGAGAAATGTCTTCTCTTAATCACAGGTCACAGCTGAAGAGCTGTCTGGGAATGATGACTATGTGGAGCTCGCCTTCAGTGCCAAGAAACTGGATGACAAGGTGAGATTTCTCTACAATTACTCAAAGATACGAGACAAACATCTGAAAACAATGTTTTATTTTGCTGGTTAATTATGCTGGTGCGTTATTTCTTACTTTATATAAATATACTGCTCTTTTTATTATGCCAATAAAAAACTACTTGGAGTAAGTCTTTAAAAAAAAAAAAAAACATACTTCAGATTAGTGTCTAAAAAGTGTGTGTGAGAAAAAATGGTACAGAGGATACATTTTTGTTCCTAAATGTAACAAAATATATACAAGGTAATTGTACTTTTAAAGGTCCCAAATTGGTTCTTAGGTTACACTTTTGTACCCAAATGGGCTATAAAAGGTCCAAACATTTAGATTTAGATTTGAAAGGTTTTCGTATAGCACATTTGGGTACAAAATTGTACCTAAAAGACCATTTTGGCACCTTTGAATGTACAATTAATACTATATAAATAGGAACAAAACTGTACCCTCAGCTCATAAAAAGATCAAGACACCAAATAACACTAATTTAAATGTATTAATACTAAACATTAATACTAAAATACATCATTTTAAAAATTACTGTTAATAAATTTATTGAATTAAATATTTTCATATTTTATTTTTTTCATGTTTTCAAATTTAATTTTTCCTAAAAATACTTATAATTTAATGTACACAGCATGTGTATTTGGATATAACTAAGTTTTCTGACCACACTTCGTTATTATTGTTCGTTTATTCATTTGCTGGAAATGAGAACTGAATTTAGAAATAGTTCTAAAACAAATATCTGCGCCTAACAAACGAAATTAATTATTTATAGGCTAATTGATGTCTGTGCATACAAGGTTTCCCTATCCACGAGAGCGAAAGTGAAAGTAGATAATAAGAGGCCTTATCTCTCATTCTCGAGCTGCAGATGCTCTGTTTAACTGTTTTCTTGCTTGTGAAACGCTCAGTTTTTCCACTTACAAAGCCGTCATGTAAATGTAAATGAATAAACCAAAAAGACTCTGATTGGTTTATTCTCAAAACACACCTATAACTCATTAAGAAAATAAGCTCAACCCTTTTAGACCATGGCTGTTTCTCAATATGCGTTCTTCAGCGGTCTTGCGTCCTCGTGTTCTCGTGAAACGTCATCATCAGCTGCCTAAGTTCAGTTCCAATACTCAAGACCGCAAGTACGGAGGACGCGTGAAACTTCCCGGATGTGTTCTTGATATCGAGGACGCACCGATGCAGACTTCAACAGCGAGCTCGCTCTGGAAGTCCCAGAAGTCATTGCGACTGGAGGTGGGAAGCGCAGCATTTTATTTAGATTTATTATTAAAGTTCAGAGATATTACGTTTACATTTAGGAGTTTCCCTAAATGAAACGGTATAGGTAAACATTAACATGAACATCTTAATAAAGGAATAAACACATTAATTGTGTTTGTTTGATGAAATTCGTATTAAAATTTGTTTTATTTATATTGTGCAGAGTATATTTATAATGTTTTTATGCAAAGTATATATTTTGAAGAGGGGGGAAACAATAAATCGTTGTATGAAGGCTGTAATGTTTAAATAATTTCCATTTAAAACGCGTGAAGGTCACATGACCATCAGGAAGAACGCAGCATCCCATTTCTCAAAGGACGCGTTCTCTGCCCTCGCGGTCTCCTGAGTTCGTTCTTCCGAGGACACCTGGCAAGACCGCACTCTACAAGAACGCAAGTCCATTCTCTGCGTTCTTGGAATTGAGAAACAGCCCATGCGTCAAGGCGCAAAGCGGATTTTAGCAAAAGTGGATTCTGACACGCCCTGAATGCGTTTGCGACCTGCACTTTGCACTTTGCGCATGGATCGTCAAAATCGAGGCCTTGGTCATCAGACCAATCAGCACAGATTAGTATGACACTGAGCAGGGGTTTGGGAACAAATGAATTTCTAAACGAATCATATGGGAGTCATTGGGATAATTAGGTAAAAATAAATGCATATTATAGGATAATTATTAGTTGTTTTTTTACCTTGCATGCATATCATACTTTTGTTGGAGACCACCAAAACCAAAATATGACCTTTTTTAATGCATAATAGGGGCTCTTTAAAAAAAAGAGAGGTATAAAGTTTTTTTTAATGTGACTTTGAATTATCTAAAACTTCAATGAAACTGTCTAATTTTCATAAACAGGTTTTGTTGTATTGCAAAATGCTGTACAAACATAACTTCAGTCCGTATAATGTATCATTATGGAATAGTCGCTGTATATTAATGCAACATAAATCTTTTTTTTTTTTTTTTTTGGAGGACTGGTGGCAAAATGGTAATTAGTCAGTACTGCATATTGTGGATAAGAATTGTTAACTACAATTTAATAAATTAAATTTAATTGTGTTAAAAAAAAGATTATTTGAAGTAGGGCTCTGTGATTTCGTGAACACATCGAATTGCGTTTTTTTTTTGTTGTTGTTTTTTTGACAGATATTGCGGTTGCAATTTGATTTACAATTTAATTCAAGCTTCAGCTCTGTTGCAACAATTCTGCAACAGCTCTTAAAAATTACCTGTTTTTGTTCGGTTTCTGACTTTGAAAGCAAAATATTCCTATATTACAAATGCTGTTTTTCTTTGATATTAATTTGTCTGATAATGCTTCTGAAGCTGCAGATGCCATAATCCCATTAGTCAGCGCTTTCCTGTTTTTTTATTATTGTGGGCATAGTTCAGTTGCACAATTCTGGAGGTTTGCTCACTCAATTGGCTACTTATAAAGCCCCAGTCAGATCAAACTATTTCAGCTTGATTTTCTTGATGTAGGGTGTCATGGGGGGTCGTAAACAAAAAATGGACGTTGTAAAAACAAGATTCAACCGTTTCTTTTTATGTAATGTGGCATAGTTCACGACAACCGATACCATGTCCGTGATGTCTCACAACACCATTGCAGAAAGTCTAGTATGATTTATTTTCTAAGACATATAGCGGACTGGTTTTGAAGATGTTATTCGTTTTTTTCGTTTACATGTATACAAATATATTTTATATCGCAGCCTCTTGCTTTACACCCGCAGGGTCTGGTCAAAAGAAACTGACCGTAAAGTCAGACAGATAAAAAGAAAAGTAGAAAGTGTCCTGAACTACATCATATCATAAATATCTTTCAATATTTTAAACAAATTATTTTTATTATTTTTATAAATTATTTTATTGATTATACAGACTTTTATAATCATTCGAGATTTTTTTAAATCAAACTTTAATGCATCATTTGCTTCTGTTCATATCTCAGACAGTTTTAGCTATTAAAATGTATTAAAATATTAATGACAACCGAACATGGGTTGCTCTACAAATATTTTTATACAAATTTTTTATTATTGAAGAATAAAAGCAAAAAAAAGTACACTTATTAAAAAAATACAGATTTTTACATTTTTTTTATTTAGCCCGCTCCACAATTCACACATTATTGTCTGGCAAGTTTCTGTCCTCTTCTTATGCTAAAAAGGCAATAATGGTCCAACATTCTTGACCATTATCACCAATAAAGCCTAGAAAAACAGGACATCATTATATCATCAAAGAAATAATTTGTTCCTTAATTATAGTTTTGTACCTATTAAATTGTTTTAAATTGTGTAAGTGTAAAACCCATGACTGGGGGAAAATCCTATTCCTGTAATTGCGTACCTGGGTCTCCACTTTTGCCATGGCCTCTTTTGGCTTTTGTTCACTTCTGTCACTGGTTCGGTCCCAGCATATCCCCTCACCAATCAGTAGAGGCCCTCATCTCCTGAATATTAACCACCTGTCTAACTCTGATTGCACTGCACCTGATGCCTATTTACAGGGTGCTTAAATACCAGCTCAGTGCAAGGACTCAGTGTAAAGTCTTGTTTTGCTACCAAACATTTCTGAGCGGTCCTACTATTTCTGACTGCCTTTCTGTTGCCGATTGCCTTCCTGCCCTGACCAAAGCCTGTCTCATCCTATCGAACTGTAAACTGCCTGCCCTGACCGAAGCCTGCTCTACCGTTTCTGAATTATTGCTGCTTGTCCCTGGATTTTCTGTGTTTCCATAACTGTGTTTTCAATAAAGCTCGTAAATGGATCCACATCCCTCTGAGTCATCATTACAACTTCAGTCTCAAAAAAAGATAAAAAATCTTGCACTTCTGCCAGCCAAAATTATGTTGCGTGCACCCAAAGCGAACACAAGCGAAACGCAGCAATGACATCACATTTGCCGTGCATACTTAAGCGCATAAAAAAAATATATAAAAATAATATCTTGCGGACATGTTGAGTATAAACCAAGCTTTATGCAATGGATGTCCTTCCAGCTGCATCCTATTACTGGGAAACATCCATACACACTCACTGTCAAACATATTTTTCTTAATTGTAATTTGGTTAATCCTTTCTGGTCTGATGTGGGCTACTGGATATAACAGTATATTTTAATGTTTCCATCTATTTGTTGGAACATTGTGAAATTTGGAGTACGTTTGAACAACATAAATGATGAATTAACTGCAAATTGTTTACTTATTTTAATAAAATTCTTTATAATGTCAGCATAGGCCATTTATTCCACAATAACTGCACCTAGAAACGGAGGGCATTAATCAGTCAAAACAAATTATTTTTGCAAGCACCAGCAAATGAATTTGCAAATATTAATAATTGTGCTTTTTTTTTTAGACATTCATAACACTTATTTGTGTAAAATGTTATATAATTATTTTGATTGTTTGTTTAGGACTTTTTTAGCAAATCAGATCCATTTTTGGAAATCTTCAGAGTGAATGATGATGGCACAGCATCACTGGTTCATAGAACAGAGGTGAGACTTATAGTTACACACACACACATTCATCATGTACATTCACTGGCTACTTTATTTGGTACAGCTTACTAGTACCGGGTTTGATTTCAGAACTGCCTTAATCCTTCATGGCATAGATTCAACTAGGTATTGGAAATATTCCTGAGAGTTTTCCCTGAGAATCACGCAGTTGCTGCAGATTTAGCTGCACATACATGATGCGAATCTCCCGTTCCACCACATCCCAAAGGTACTCTATTGGATTGAGTTCTGGTGACTGTGTGGGCCATTTGAAACAGTGAACTCATTGTCAAGATTGTGGTCAAGAAACCAGTCTGAGATGATTCGCGGTTATGACATTGTGTGTTATCCTGCTGTAGGTAGCCATCAGAATATGGTCATAAAGGATAGACATGGTCAGCAACAATACTCATGTTGGCTGTGGCAATAACACAAGTCTCAATTGGTACTATTGGGCCCAAAGTGTGCCAAGAAAATATCCCTTACACCAGGGATGTCAAACTCAATTCCTGGAGGGCCGCAGCCCTGCACAGTTTAGTTTCAACCCTAATTAAACACAGCTGATCAAACTAATTGAGTCCTCCTGGCTTGTTTGAAACCTACAGATAAGTGTGTTGAAGCAGGGTTCAGACTAGGCAGTGGTTTTCCAATCTTCTATTGTCCCATTTTGGTGAGCCTGTGTGAATTGTAGCCTTAGTTTCCTGTTCTTAGCTGACAGGATTGGCAGCCAATGTGTTCTTCTGTTGCTCTAGCCCATCTGCCTCAAAGTTTGACATGTTCTCCATTCAGAGATGCTCTTCTGTATACTTTGATTGTAATGAGGGGTTATTTGAGTTACTGTTTCTATCCACTCAAACCAGTCTGGACATTCTCCTCTGACCTCTGGCATTATCAAGGCATTTGTGCCCACAGAACTCACTGGATGTTTTCTCGTTTTCTGACTATTCTCTGTAAACCATAGAGATGGTTGTGCATGAAAATCCCGGTAGATCACCAACAACCACGGCACGTTCAAAGTCATTTAAATTACCTTTCTTCCCCATTCTCATACCCGGTTTGATTTACAGCAGGTATTGAATTATAAGTCTACATGCCTAAATTCATTGAGTTGCTGTCATGTAATTGGCTGTTTAGAAATTTGTATTAACAAGCAGTTGAACAGGTGTACCTAATAAAGTGGTGCCGGTAAGTGTATATTAAATACATATTTCAGACATGTATGTCAGATTGACTCAATAAGGCAAATATGGTAAAGGCAAAATTCCAAAAAGGGGTGTGGAAGATCTGCTGATAATGACAAGAAAAAAAACGAGACAGCGCAATTTACCAAGAGTAGCACAAAATACAAACAATGAAGCTTGGTAAACAATGTTTAGATAAACTACTCTTCTGGTATTTTTCTGCCATGCAAATTAAATAATACCCATATAAGTAAACTGACTACCAGAATCATTAGTAAATCACATTGCATAAATTATGCATCTGATAAGGAAAGCTCTACAAATCCATATGCAGAAAGGCTAAACTAAGAATTGTTTTTTACTGCATGTCTTTATTAAAATCTGACAGTAGTTTTTAACAGCAAAATATGGGTATTAATAATTCTTGTCCTTGGTGATCTTATGTTTTTATTATTATTATTTACAGACAATTATGAACAATCTCAGCCCTGTCTGGAAATCATTCAAAGTTTCATTAAACACACTCTGCAGTGGAGATCATGATCGGGAGTTAAAGGTAGGTCAGATATTTCAGCTGGATCCACTTATTACAAATGAAAAATAATTTCAATATATTTTTGAACTACAAGTCATTTAACGTATTTAATAAATATAGAAAAAAATATAAAATAAATACTGCGCTACATACAGTATGAGGCTTTTATGTCATATTTTGCTATTGTTGTTTTTTTATTCTGGTCCAAGCGTGACCATTTGGTCACAATAGATCAGAATCAGCTTGGCAGATTCATGTAATGGCAGTCTTATCCATTCTGCCTCACCATTGCAGCTGACATCTTTCATAGTGAGCTAATTACTGAGCGGGTAAACGGAGGCTGACTGTTTGGAGGGTCTTGACAGTTTGCTGAGAGGAGCAGACGTGGTGGAACCAACAGCAGAAATTGATGTTACTCCCTTTTAGTTCATTTTAGCTCACATGGCCCCCTTGAGTTACTATAACAAAGAATGCTGTAGAACACTATGACAAGCAAGAAACACGGTTATCTTCCGGATATGACAGAACACGATCAAATGAGAATAGACTCAAATTACTAAAAAAATGACTTTACATACATTATAGACTGCTCTTCCTCTTTTCAGACAATTATCCTCGTTGTTCTGAAAGACTTTCATATCCTGTGGGACAGTTGAATTGTTGGTTCTGATTGGCTGATGAGTATTATACAGTAAATGCATAGTTCAAGGCAGGTGCATTACAGGGTCAAGCAGTTGTAAAGGTGCTACTGTTGGACATTGTTGAGCAATGCACACAGCTGTTTTTATCACACATGCTTAATCTTTCTCTTTCTCAATATTAAGTGTACTAATAAGTGCATAAATCTGCTATCAGCATATGATAAGATGCATTAGAAACACAAAAAACCTGAAAATGTTTTTGAAATAAAACATATGCACATTAATGACCTACCAGTCTTAAAAGCAAATATTTTCCTAAACAAGCCCCTTTTTAAGAAGATTCTGACATTCACTAATGATATCTTATCTGTAATTTGTTTGAACACTGTTAAAAATTGTCCCGTTAAAAAACAGTAAAATACTGGCAGCTGCAGTTGCCAGCAATGTACTGTTAATTTACATTATGTTGCTGTAAAAATACATGGACTACATTGATTTACACAATACTCAAGTGAACTCATTTTGCTCACTGAAAGCAACTGCCTCAACTTGGTCAACTGCTGAATGAGTTTATGAATTAATGTCCTATATATGCTTAGAAGCATACTTATAATGATAACTTATTTTAGTTAATTAGAAAAGTTTGGTTTAACTCTAATGTCTTATTCTTCACAACAGCACACATACATGTAAATCTGGAATCACCAGAGAGAGTCTGACTGCATCAGCAACTAAACAGCCGCTGTCTTTAAATAGAGAAACATGCAGAATAACATCAGCAGGTCATTGTTCATCTTTAACTCATACACTGGCTCTACTCTCCTCCACAATGGTGACACACAGAAGAAATTAGCTTCAGGTTTTACAGTAAAATACTGTTTTTTCCTTGATTTAACAGTAATCTACTGGCAGCTGTGGTTGCCAGCAATATACTGTTTTTTTACAGTCTACTTCCGTTGTGTAAATTAACAGTATATTACTGTTAAAATAAATTTTTACACTGTGTTTTTACCTCTCACACCTTTAACCCTTTAAACCCCAGAGCATATACTTCAGTTTTATTTGAAGTGTCCACACTACTGAGTGTTCAAGAAACATGGAGCAAAGCTGAAGTAAATTCATTAATTAACTGACTAATTAAATGATAATTGAGGATTAACAATGACTAAATGAAGAAATACTGAAGGGAAAAAACAAGAACAGAACATACAAAACTTTAGTCACAGCTTTATAATGAAATAACCTGAAGAACAACAAATGATTAAATCATTTAAATGATCAGCGGATGATTAAACATCTCTACAAACATCATCACCAGCTACACTTATTACTTAATACATGTATTTTTGTATAACATCTACTAAAGTTCTTCTTGAGAAAAAGTTAAAGTTTTACGTCACCATCATGGAGAACAGAGTTTGCTTTAGTTGGGCTCTTAGCCCTGTTATTTTTAACATTTATATAATTTGGCTGCTGCAATTGTTAAGAACTTTGTTTAAAAAGCTCCTTTGCTGAGGCAAGCCAGCCAAAAACCTAAATAAGATCTGGTGATGTTCATGTTGCTATTAAATGGCAGAGTCTGTTCTCATTTAGTATAATAAAATTTACTGCTCCTATTCAATGTTAAATCTATTGTTTTACATTATATGTATGTATATATATATATATATATATATATATATATATATATGGCAATGATTTCTGGAAGTTTTTAAGAATATCTTGGACAATAACACTGCTCTATGGTGTAAATCGCACTCAAAGAGACATCAATAATCAGCATATGAACCTCAATAATGGTGATAACAAATTTAACAAAATTAACAGTTTAACTCACAAACAGGCAACTGAAAGTCTAAACATAAACAACAGCAGAATCAAACACAAATAAAGAAAACCGTTAGACCATTATACAAAATTTATTTATACCGCAATGCATGCTGGGATATTTGTACAGTGCCACTCCCAGCATGCATTGCAGCATGAAACATTTGAGATGTTACCATTGTTGAGATACAAGGTCAGATTCATGAGGTCTAAGTGTGTATCTGTCATAACTGAACTGTTTTTGTATGTTATTTCTTAACTGTTAAGTAATTACGGAGGTATTTTTTCTGTTTCCACTTCTTATTAATTAAATTAATACCTGCAACTAAGCATAAAATCTATTGCATGTGGCCCTTCTTCCAGATTTATAACAAAACATTTATCAGAACTAACTTCAGATAAATAGATTTCTCTATTTATTGACTTCCCAACTTTATTGCTATAATACAAATGTTTTGTAAACTCTGTATTACAGCAGTTGGAAAGTCTTCTTAATTGAGTTCAAGGGTGAAGAACCCAACTAAACCAGCCCCTCACTCCATTACGGTGACACAAAAAACACCTTAATTTCTGTTGGATCTCAATGAGAATTGTATGGACGTCAAATCAGTCAGTAATAAGTGTGTGTCTGCTGTTGTTTGTGGAGTTGTTTAATGATCCTCTGCTGAGACTGAAGCTGTTTTATTTTATTTGATTTTATTTAATGTTGTAACTCAAGTCACTGTTTGTATTTCTTGTTTATTTTCTTCAGTAATTGTAATTATTAACAGCAGGTGTTCATCAGTGTCTGAATTCACTCATTAGTGTTCATTAAAACTGTCAGGTGAACTATATTAGTTAACTAGTGTATGAAATAGTGAACAAGGACACAAAGCGTGATTTCAAACACAGACTTCAAAACATCGAATCTGAACTCTGTTAGCTCACAGTTTTCTGCAGTTGGTTACTTTCTCGAAAACAAAAATGATACCCACACTGTTAAAAATTGTCCCGTTAAAAAACAGTAAAATACTGGCAGCTGCAGTTGCCAGCAATGTACTGTTATTTTACAGTATGTTGCTGTAAAAATACATGGACTACATTGATTTACACAATACTCAAGTGAATTGCTCACTGAAAGCAACTGCCTCAACTTGGCCAACTGCTGAATGAGTTTATGAAGTAATGTGCTATATATGCTTAGAAGCATACTTATAATGATAACTTATTTTAGTTAATTAGAAAAGTTCGGTTTAACTCTAATGTCTTATTCTTCACAACAGCACACATACATGTAAATCTGGAATCACCAGAGAGATTCTGACTGCATCAGCAACTAAACAGCCGCTGTCTTTAAATAAAGAAACATGCAGAATAACATCAGCAGTTCATTGTTCATCTTTAACTCATACACTGGCTCTACTCTCCTCCACATTGGTGACATACAGAAGAAATTAGCTTCAGGTTTTACAGTAAAATACAGTTTTTTCCTTGATTTAACAGTAATCTACTGGCAGCTGTGGTTGCCAGCAATATACTGTTTTTTTACAGTCTACTTCCGTTGTGTAAATTAACAGTATATTACTGTTAAAATACATTTTTACACTGTGTTTTTACCTCTCACACCTTTAACCCTTTAAACCCCAGAGCATATACTTCAGTTTTTATTGAAGTGTCCACACTACTGAGTGTTCAAGAAACATGGAGCAAAGCTGAAGTAAATTCATTAATTACCTGACTAATTAAATGATAATTGAGGATTAACAATGAACAAATGAAGAAATACTGAAGGGAAAAAACAAGAACAGAACATACAAAACTTTAGTCACAGCTTTATAATGAAATAACCTGAAGAACAACAAATGATTAAATCATTTAAATGATCAGCGGATGATTAAACAACTCTACAAACATCATCACCAGCTACACTTATTACTTAATACATGTATTTTTGTATAACATCTACTAAAGTTCTTCTTGAGAAAAAGTTAAAGTTTTACGTCACCATCATGGAGAACAGAGTTTGCTTTAGTTGGGCTCTTAGCCCTGTCATTTTTAACATTTATATATCTTGGCTGCTGCAATAGTTAAGAACTTTATTTAAAAAGCTCTTTTGTTGAGGCAAGCCAGCCAAAAACCTAAATAAGATCTGGTGATGTTCATGTTGCTATTAAATGGCAGAGTCTGTTCTCATTTAGTATAACAAAATTTACTGCTCCTATTCAATGTTAAATCTATTGTTTTACATTATATGTCTTTATATGGCAATGATTTCTGGAAGTTTTTAAGAATATCTTGGACAATAACACTGCTCTATGGTGTAAATCGCACTCAAAGAGACATCAATAATCAGCATATGAACCTCAATAATGGTGACAACTAACAAAATTAACAGTTTAACTCACAAACAGGCAACTGAAAGTCTAAACATAAACAACAGCAGAATCAAACACAAATAAAGAAAACTGTTAGACCATTATACAACATTTATTTATACCGCAATGCATGCTGGGATATTTGTACCGTGCCACTCCCAGCATGCATTGCAGCATGAAACATTTATGATGTTAACATTATTGAGATACAAGGTCAAATTCAGGAGGTCTGAGTGTGTATTTGTCATAACTGAACTGTTTTTGTATGTTATTTTTTAACTGTTAAGTAATTACGGAGGTATCTTTTCTGTTTCCACTTCTCATTAATTAAATTAATACCTGCAACTAAGCATAAAATCTATTGCATGTGGCCCTTCTTCCAGATTTATAACAAAACATTTATCAGAACTAATTTCAGACAAATAGATTTCTCTATTTATTGACTTCCCAACTTTTTTGCTATAGTTTAAACGATTTGTAAACTCTGTATTACAGCAGTTGGAAAGTCTTATTAAATGAGTTCAAGGGTGAAGAACCCAACTAAACCAGCCCCTCACTCCATTACGGTGACACAAAAAACACCTTAATTTCTGTTGGATCTCAATGAGAATAGTATGGAAGTCAAATCAGTCAGTAATAAGTGTGTGTCTGCTGTTGTTTGTGGAGTTGTTTAATGATCCTCTGCTGAGACTGAAGCTGTTTTATTTTATTTTATTTTATTTTATTTAATGTTGTAACTCAAGTCACTGTTTGTGTTTCTTGTTTGTCTTTCCTTCAGTAATTGTGATTATTAACAGCAGGTGTTCATCAGTGTCTGAATTCACTCATTAGTGTTCATTAACTCTGTCAGGTGAACTATATTGGTGAACTAGTTGATGGAATAGTGAACAAGGGCACAGAGTGTGATTTTAAACACAGACTTTAAAACATCGAATCTGAACTCTGTTAGCTCACAGTTTTCTGCAGTTGGTTACTTTCTCGAAAACAAAAATGTTACCCAGAAAGCACTGTTTTTAACAGAATATTACTGTTTTAGTGAAAAAACATTATTTTACCGTAGAATCTGACCGTTTTTTAACAGCAATTTTTTACAGTGCAGAAAGCACTGTTTTTAACAGAATATTACTGTTTTAGTGAAAAAACATTATTTTACCGTAGAATTTGACCGTTTTTTAACAGCAATTTTTTACAATGTAGGAACAGAATCTATGAACAGTCCAGTCGTACACATATTTGAGTGATGATCATTTGTTTAGATCAGTTAGAACAATTTTGTCCATTACAAGTCAATACAATTATAGGGCTCTATTTTAACAATCTAGGCGCAAAGTATAAAGCACATGGCACAAAAGCATCAAGGCTGTGTCTGAATCTACTTTTGCTGGTCTAACAATACGCTCTGCGTTCCAGCGCATGGTCTAACAGGGTTGTGCTTATTCTCTTAAACAGTTCTGGATGTGTCCTGAGCCCAACGTGCATTAAACCAATCAGAGTCTCATCTCACATTCCCTTTAAGAGTCAGTCTTGTCGCGACATGGTGCGTTTGCTATTTATGTGGTGGACTTTTTAAGTGAAAAAATTAAAAGCTTTATAAGCGAGAAAATAGTTAAACAGACCATTTGCGCGAAATAATCGTCCTCCATTCGGCCTCTTTACTTTCTCTTTACTCCTTTACTTTTGTGGATAAGGAAATGGTGTTGTAAGCACTTCACTAAAGACATCCATTAGCATACACATTTAATTTAGTTTGTTAAGCACACAGATTTCTATAAAAACTATTTTTAAATTCAGCTCTAATTTCCAAATATTATTTTTTTTTCCAAAAATTAAATTTTTAGTAACATTTTAATCCTTTCATTTTTTGTTTCATATTTAAAGTTATTTGTATTTGTGTATCGCTTTGTGTATTAAGCAGTGTGTAAGTGTTTGGACCCATATACTGTAGCTGCATAACTAATGCACTCTGTGCTGGATTTTAGATCAGTTTTTAGTTGCTCAATGACATGGTCTATTTCAGATTCTCAAAATAGCAACGTGTCAACAATATGCCTTAACACACCTCCTTTTTAGACCGGCATGCCCATGAGTCCACCATGAGTCCACAATTTGCTATCTAAACAACATGGCACAAAACATAAAAATTAGGGTTGCGGTGGTCAAAAATAGCAACAAATCACACCAAACACATCTTTCACCTTCTTGTTCCAGGTGTGTGATTGGGCCCATAATGTTTCAATGTAATGTATTGGTGGCCTTTAAAAAATGTTTTTGAAAGTATAATAAGTTATACATTTATTTAAAAAAAAAGTTGTTCCAACTATTGTGGTTGATAAAGTCCAGCATTGTTTAGTGAAAGATTGCTCTATTAAGCCCCATATTTTTGTGTCAGCTTTGTTATCAATATGGCATATCTGTTTCTTTTTGAATAACTTGCCAATTGTGATCTCTTAAGGGCGGTTTACTCTGGGGGACTTCATGCATTTTTTTCTGAGCAAATAGCTGTCTGATTCTGAAAAGAGTGGGTGTTAATACCCCCTGAAACGCATTTAAAATTACTCGCTCAAACCACTTCAGGAGGTGGCCTGGAATGTGTCACAGGTGAAGCTGGACAGGGCTAAATGCATTGGTTTTTAAACCACATAAGTAAATGCTCCTTTGCTCCTTCCAAATAATAATAATAAAAACTTATTATTAAAACTTATAACTAAAACTGTTATTGGCTATATGACATAGTCATATGTAACAGTGCAAATACAACATCCAATGGCATAGCCACAGATGACACTTTGGGATTTTTGTTTTGTTTTATTGTATTTTTCCTTTTCTTCATTTGTATGGTAAATAAGATAAATAGATTACATTTCTGTAGAAAAATATTAATAATTAACACAGTCTACACGTCTCATCATCATCCCCTGCAGTGTATACTGCCCTAAGATGTCATTCCTTTTTATGGGAAATTGTCGGGCATATACAAATTTTACATGGGATTCTCTTTTTATAGGAAGACATGAACAATTCTGCTGCTTACTTTAACAGCCCCACAAAGAAAAAAACCCTTCAAATATCAACCTCTACCAAATGATTGATTTGTCGATTTATTGCAAAAGTACCAGAATTATTGATTAATACATATTACTACGAATGAATACATACATGAATACATGTTGCGAATCTGGTGTACATTGCTCTTAGGAAGTTTCTTAATAACAATTTAATGAAACTTTTTAATAAGATCTTGATAACATTGTGGCCTAACGTATTTAGTGGTGAAAACATAACTTTTCATTCTGGTTATTGAATTATTAGAAAATAAAAGAGTCTTTTTTGAATGATTTCTGAAGACTTATGACATAGTACAGTAAAGATTAGAGTACTAAATGCTGAAGCTTAGTTTTACCATGATAAAAATAAAATAGAATGAATGTATAACATGGAAAATGGTTATTTAAATTATGGTAATACAATGTTTATGTTTTTTCACTGTATTAAAGTTTTTTTTTTAATTTGATCAAATAAATGTGGTCTTGGTAACAACACAAAACAAAAAATGTACACTTTTGAAATACAGATTAGTTGTTAGATCATTTAAGTTGTTTGATCATTTAAGAACAGTTATTAGATTTACTTCTTAATAATCTTAAAAATAAGAATAATATGGGCGGCATGGTGGCTGAGTGGTTAGCACTGTTGCCTCACAGCTTGCACGGTTGGCATTTCTGTGTGGAGTTTGCATGTGGGTCTCTGTGTGTTGTGAGTTTCCTCCGGGTGAATTGAATAAACTAAATTGGCCGTAGTGTTTCTTAGTATTGGGTTGTGGCTGTAGGGTCATCCGCTGCATAAAACATATGCCAGAATAGTTGGCAGTTTATTCCGCTGAGGTAACCCCTGATAAATACAGGACTAAAACAAAAGGAAAATGAATTAATGAAGAAAAAAGAATAAAAAAACGTACTAAATACTTTTATGTCATGCATCTACTTTTTAAAAATGAGAAATCTATTTCATACAACATATTTATGTATAGTGCTCACTATAAATGAGTCTAAGTTTTTTAAATGAATAAGGTAAGGTAAGGTAAGGTAAAACTTCAGTTAGGGAAATTTGTCTTGGGCTCTTGCCCTCAGCTGCATTCATCCCATACATAGAAAAACAATACAAACCTACCAAAACATATACAGTATGCATATAAATAAATAAATCTATATCCCCACCCCCCAAAAAAAGTTACATACCTACACTGTAAAAAATTGCTGTTAAAAAACAGTCAGATTCTACGGTAAAATAATGTTTTTTTCACTAAAACAGTAATATTCTGGGTAACATTTTTGTTTTTGAGATAGTAACCAACTGCAGAAAACTGTGAGCTAACAGAGTTCAGATTTGACATTTTGAAGTCTGTGTTTAAAATTACACTTTGTGCCCTTATTCACTATTCCATCAACTAGTTCACCAATATAGTTCACCTGACAGAGTTAATGAACACTAATGAGTGAATTCTGACACTAATGAACACCTGCTGTTAATAATCACAATTACTGAAGGAAAGAGAAACAAGAAACACAAACACTGACGTCAGTTACAACATTAAATAAAATCAAGTAAAATAAAACAACAACAATTAAACAACTCCACAAACAACAGCAGACACACACTTATTACTGACTGATTTGACTTCCATACTATTCTCATTGAGATCCAACAGAAATTTGGGTATTTTTTGTGTCACCGTAATGGAGTGAGGGGCTGGTTTAGTTGGGCTCTTCACCCTTGAACTTATTAATTCAGACTCTCCAACTCTTATAAAACAGAGTTTACAAAACACTTTTATTATAGCTTCAAAGTTAAAGAGTAAATAGATAGATTAATCTATTTGTCTGAAACTAGTTCTGATGAAGATTTTTGTATAAATCTGGATAAAGGGGCCTCATGCAATAGATTTTATGCTTAGTTGCAGATATTAATTTAATTAATGAGAAGTGGAAACAGATAGGATACCTACTTAATTACTTAACAGTTAAGAAACAACATACAATTCAGCTATGACAAAGACACACTCAGACCTCATGAATCGGACCTTGTATCTCAACAATGGTAACAGTTCAAATGTTGCATTCTGCATGTGGCACAGTACACATATCCCAGCATACATTGCGGCATGAATAAATGTTGTATAATGGTCTCAAAGTTTTCTTTATTTATATACATCACCAGATCTTATTTAGGTTTTTTGGCTGGCTTGCCAAATCAAAAGAGCTTTTTAAACAAAGTGCTTCACAATAACAGCAATCAAAATATATCAATGATAAAAAAAAATGTCAGGGCTAAAAGCCCAACTAAAGGAAACTCTGTTCTCCATGATGGTGACGTAAAACTTTAACTTTTTTCTCAAGAAGAACTTTAGTAGATGTTATACAAAAATAAATGTATTAACTAATAAGTGTAGCTGGTGATGATGTTTGTAGAGATGTTTAATCATCTGCTGATAATTTAAATGATTTAATCATTTGTTGAACTTCAGGTTATTTCATTATAAAGCTGCATGTGACTAAAGGTGTAGTTTTGTATGTTCTGTTCTTGTTTTTTTCCCTTCAGTATTTCTTAATTTGTTCATTGTTAATCCTCGATTATCATGTAATTAGTCAGTTAATTAATTAATTTTACTTCAGCTTTGCTACATGTTTTTTGAACACTCAGTAGTGTGGACACTTCAATTAAAACTGAAGTATATGCTCTGGGGTTTAAAGGGTTAAAGGTGTAAGAGGAAAAAACAGTGTAAAAATGTGTTTTAACAGTAATATACTGTTAATTTAAACTACTGTACGGAAGTAGAAAAAACAGTAGATTGCTGGCAACCACAGCGTCCAGTAGTTTACCGTTAAATCAAGAAAAAAACAAAAAAACAGTATTTTACTGTAAAACCTGAAGCAAATTTCTTCTGTGTGTCACCGTTGTGGAGGAGAGTAGAGCCAGTTTATGAGTTAAAGATGAACAATGAGCTGCTGATGTTATTCTGCATGTTTCTTTATTTAAAGACAGCGGCTGTTTAGTTCCTGATGCAGTCAGAATCTCTCTGGTAATTCCAGATTTACATGTATGTGTGCTGTTGTGAAATATAAGATATTAGAGTTAAACAGAACTTTTCTAATTAACTAAAATAAGTTATCATTATAAGTATGCTTCTAAGCATGTATAGCACATTACTTCATAAACTCATTCAGCAGTTGACCAATTTGAGGCAGTTGCTTTCAGTGAGCAAAATGAGTTCACTTGAGTATTGTGTATATCAATGTAGTCCATGTATTTTTACAGCAACATACTGTAAAATAACAGTACATTGCTGGCAACTGCAGCTGCCAGTATTTTACTGTTTTTAACGGGACAATTTTTAACAGTGTACCTCCATATATACACATAAATAATTAAAAATAGAGATACTTTTAGTCTAAGCCACCACTATTTAATAGCTTAACGCTCATTGGATAAAAAGAGTTTTTTTTTTTAAATCATACTCATTATGCAGAACAAGTTATAAGTCACAGATGATTTGTTTCGCATGTCTTAATGTGTCCTGTTCAATTTTTTTCAATAACTTATTTCAATTTAAATGTATTATTTTTTCATTCCTAAAGATGTTAGACAACCAAACTATAGACCTTTTTAATGGATATACCTGATCAATAAAACAGTTTTGCTTAAATGTATCAAAAATGAGTGCCTATATTCACTGAGAAATGGATAAAAGTATTAATGCTGAGCACCGTATTTGTTTTTTTCTTTTTTATTTCACTCTATCAATGCTCCCAAGATTCATTGTATGAATTGTTCTTTCTGTTTCTCACACACAAACAAACACACACACACACACACACACACACACACACACACGCACGCACGCACACACACGCACACACACACACACACACACACACACACACACACACACACACACACACACACGCACATTCAGCACTGCAGATGTAAGATACTCATTTGTATGCCAATGCAGCAGTGTGGAAAGGAGAGCTGTATTGTAATAATCTGTCCCTAAAGATGATTCTCTTTGTATTCTCACAACGTCACAGAGTTTAGATGAGATTTAGTCTGCCGCACTGAGATACTGCACAAAAGCTTGGAAGCAAAATCTTTCTGAAAGATACTGAGCAAGGCACATTTTACAGCCTGAATGATACAAGCCAAGAAAGAGACAAAGAGAAAGCAAGATTTACAGCTGATGTGTTAATATACAGTATGTATGGTTGAGAGCTGAATCCCTTGATCAGCTTTACGTTAGCACTTTTTGTTGGATCTCTCAGCTGTACTTGACAATAACCACCACTTACAGCAAATTAACTAATGCTCTAAATGCTTGGAAACTTGCCACTATCACTCTCAATTAAGCCTTTGGTAATTATACTAAGTGGCAGAAAGGATCGTTGTGCAATGTTCATCTAAAGCTAGATTTAAAAGAATTATCAATCTTAATAATACTCAAACGTTGTTGTTTTTAAGTAGTTGCAGGTGATGTGGACGGTCAAGGACTTCTAGACAGATGGGAAAACAGTTAGTTTGGGTGACATCTCCCTGAATAAACATGAACTGGTTTGTTTAATATTCATGACTTCTTTACACATACAGCTAGGTCTCTGCAGTGGAACACAAATTGAATTTAGAATCAAAGTGTTACAGTGCAAATGCGGTTACATTTTATTCATGTTGTAAGATGTATTGATAGTTGTACAAGACAAGGCAGTTAAACTGTCATGAGATCATAGTCACTGTGCTTTTTCTGGTTTATTTTACATATTACTGAGTTCTGTAAAAAATACAAAATCAATCAGATATTAAAATCACATGTGAAACTCAAGTGTTTAATTTGGAGAATATTTTCACGTTGATCACCTTTAAACAAACTTGAACAAGTGTACTACTGCGCTTCAACAAAATTGAGCATCACATGCAAAATGACCACCTTGTGTCATATAACTATAGGTGGGCATAGATTATTTTTTTTTATCTAGATTAATTTAGATTAAAATGGCTCATTTGAATTCTGCCGAAGACGTTTACTGTTCTATTATGATAATTGGTGATGAAAATAAATTGTGTTCAATAAGATGTACTTGTGTTTACTAACTGCTTATTCAGTTAAACATGAATTTTGAACTGTAGGCCTACATTAGCTCGAAACAGAAATTTTTGATTACCTTAATCAAGACTAAAGTCATAACTGAACTAAACAAAAATGGAATTAAGACATGTGGAGTGTGCATGTATTAGTGGAATTATTGAAGTAAACACCATGATCAAACTATTACCATCATGTAAACCAACTTTGAGAATAGATTAACAGCAATATTTTTTTAATCACGTGATAAAAGTCTAGCGTTAATGCAGCACATTAACACTGAAAACCGCCCACCACTGCATATAACATACAAGCACAACCAATTATTTTATACAGAGACATGGTGTATTGATTAAAGAAATTAAAATGTTAAGTTCAGAGAACTTAAAATAGTAATTACTTTTTTTTTTTTGCTGTCTAATGGGTTAAACAAAGTTAAACACACCTGTTTAAGTTTTGATGCCAAAACCTGATATTTTAAGTAATGTGAAGTTATATTAACTGAATATCTTTAGTAATGAAAACAGCAGGGTTTACAGTGCACAATGAATGATATTTTACATATTATATGTAATATGTATTATTTTAAACTGATGGCACTGTTTGCTTTATTGGTAACACTTTACAATAAGGTTGTATTAGTTAATGTTAATTAAAGAGCCCCAATTATGCATTAAAAAGGTTCATATTTTGTTTTTGGGGGGGTCTCCAACAATAGTCTGTTATGCATGCAAGGTCAAAAAACACCTTCATTGTTTTATAATATGCATTTATTTTTACCTAACTATGCCAACGACTCCCTGGTGATTCATTTAGCGATTACATGCTAATCTGCGCTGACTGGTCCGATGACTCAGTCTGTTGTGATTGGTCGACTGCGTCGACTATGTGTCAGCCCAATGAGGAAGTGCATGAATGCATTGCAGTTTGACCCCAGAATATTGCTCTATTCTTAATCATAAGTTAAAAACAGTGACACACATTCAGTATTAATCCACAAAGCGGCAAAAGCTTAACTATTTTGAAACTTGATGATTTCAAGTGGGTAGGAACAGCTGTCGGTGGTCATAGCAATGACAAACAGCAGTGAATCTTGAGCTTACAAAGTGTTGCGTTTTCAACGTGCCTTTAGACACAATATGAGAATATAAAGAGTTAACCAGATACAGTACAAGCTGTTACAAGTAACAAAACACAATTCAATACATAATTTGCAAGCTTAAAAAACTGAGACAACCATTTTAATTGCACTTACAGTACTTCAACACTTACTTGTGAAACTGAGAAAGAAACTTATCCATGAACTTTGTAATCTAAAGTTCCTATCAAGCTTTGACAAAGGCCCAATAATCAATAGTCTTTTCTGATCCTTTCTTTTTCCAGGCCGATGAATCCCCTGTTGTAAGTATGTAGATTGCTGAAGCACTCGTCAAAAAATGACCAGAACACAGCACAAGGCTGGGGCTTTAATGCTGAGGTATTTTTGCAAAAGTAAACTTCAACCACTGACTCTTCATAGCCTCATCTTTGAAGTGTAACTTTCTCTTACACTTCAGAGGACAGCGTCTTCGCGACATGGTTCAACCAGGATCTGCTACAGTCTCTTTTACTTTCTGGGCAGTGCCGGGGGTTTAAATTTTCCTGGGTTTGCGCACGCAACAAATGGGCGGGGCTTGACTCGTTACAGTGGTGATTCATTCAAACCACTATAAGTCGACTCTTTTATAGATGAAGCAATAGTTTTAAACACGGCGTACTTTCGCATTTAAGCCTTAGCTGGAAATTTCACTTCACTTAGAGCTGTATTACATACTGCATGGAAGGTCATTTTCAAAAACCCATAATAGGGGCTCTTTTTAGAGGCTACATTTACTAACATGAACGAACAATGAACAGCACATTTATTACAATTTTTGTTCACGTTAGTTAACGTTCATTAATTCATTCATTTTCTTTTTAGCTTAGTCTCTTTATTAATCTGGGGTCGCCACAGCAGAATGAACTGCCAACTTACCCAGCATATGTTTTACGCAGTGGATGCCCTTCCAGCCACAATCCAACACTTAGAAAACGTTAGTTCATATTAGTAAATACACTTACTGCACTGTTAAAAATATAAATTTTAAAGAATTTTAAATTTTAAATATACGGAAGTTTATAGAACTGTTAAACTTTATGGAACATAACTGAATTTCATGAATTGATACAATGTTCAATTCACAAAAATGTAGCTCAGTGGATAAAAACATGAAGTCATTCAATGCACTAATGTGTTAATGTATGTTTACAATTAGCAAACAGATTTTCACTGCGTTAGTAACTACAGTTACCTTTAAACAAAAGAAAATGCTGCACAATATGAAATTCTCTTAGTTGGAGATATTCTTAGTTAGCATCTTGGACTTGCACCCAGATGCTACTATTCTCCACAATGGTGACCCAAAAACAGTTTTACAGTATTTTGCTGCTTTTTTTTCTCTTGATTTTACGGTAAAACACCGGCAGCTGTGGTTGCCAGTAATCTACTGTTTTTAACATTTTACATTTGTAAACTCAGTTTACAGATTATTTCTGTTAAAATACATTCCACAGTTTGCATTTTTTATCAAACACATTTAACCCCTCAAATCCCAGAGCAAAATCCTCACTAGTGTCCTCACTACAAAGAGTTAAACATTCAAACAGTGATGAAGTTAATGAGATAATTAAGTGTCTATTTAAAGGAGGATTGAGATTTTTTGATGAACAACTGTTAAAAGCAGAATCACTGAAGAAAAGAAAAACAAAAATTACAGTCAAAACCAAAGATGAAATCAACTGAGAATAAAACTGAATAAAAAAATAATTAATAAAAATAAAACAAATCACACATTAAAAATTTTATTTCTCCCACAGTCCAAAGACGGTACAGGTGAATTGGGTAAGCTAGATTGTTTGTAGTGTATGAGTGTGTGTGAATGAGTGTTTGTGGATGATTCCCAGAGATGGGTTGCAGCTGGAAGGGCATCCGCTGCGTAAAAATGTGCTGGATAAGTTGGCGGTTCATTCCGCTGTGGCGACCCCAGATTAATAAAGGGACTAAGCCGACAAGAAAATGAATGAATGAATGAAATTTAATTTCTCAGGATCTCAGCAGAGATCATTAAACAACTCCACAAACATCAGGAGCTTCACTCATTACTGGGCTTTGACTTTATTTCTGTCACATGAACAAAAGCTCTTCATGAATTTTTTGATGTTCATTTGAAGTCACAATGATGGAGGACAGAGTCTGCTTTAGTTGGGCTCTTCAACGATTTATTTTGGCTGCTATAATTAATTAAGTTAATCACACTATTTAAATAGCATGAAAAGCCAAAATAAAAAACATTAAAAATTCTGATAAGATTAACTATGATATCAAAGCCACCCTCACCTGCTTGTGCCCTCATTGAATATCTTGTAGTTATAATTAAGAAATAAATACCATATGTTAATAAAACCACTTGACCTACAGCAGCCAATTACTGTTTAACAGGTCTTAATCCACCATTGACAGTGAGAGTGTTTGAACCATGATAAAACTCAAAAACACACAGACATCAACAATTAGCCTTTGAATCTCAACAATGGTGACATAAAAAAATTAAATCAACCCAGAACAATACAAAACAATCTACTGAAATATTACTTCCCAAAAACAACATAAAATAATGGAAAAGAAAGAAATTGTAAGAACTTTAAGCTGTATAATATATTTATGCTGCAATGCATGCTGGAATTTTGTACTACGCTGGCATCCAGCATGCATTGCAGCATAAGTGAATTAAGCAGCTTTTTTTTTTTTTTTAGCAACCATAGTTGAGGTTTATATCTTGATATCTGTGTGTCATAATGTGCAACTGGAGATCCCAAGGTTTTGTGCATGAAACCAATTAGATTTTAGTTTCTTATTAATTTCTTGATAATTGTTTGATGAACTTCCGTGGGAAGCTGTAACATATCCCAAACAATATCAAATAAAACTCTTTTCTGTGGCTTAACTTATAAAATACTAGAAATTATATATGTGATAAATAAGTACACACACACAATATAGTTTCTCACTGTTTTTCTTGCTATGACCGATGAGTTTAAGAAACACAGTTATAACAGCAAGAGAAACATTAATATAAAAGAGTAAAGGTTTAAGAGCCCAACTAAAGCAGCCTCTGATCTCCATGATGGTGAGGTCAAATTAATAATATTCAATAAAAATATAAACCTCTGTTAATTATCAAATATTCTTGCTGATATGACAGAACTGAAGTCAAACTATAATCAGTGAAGCTGCTAATGCTGTTATTTAATGGAGGTGTTTAATCCTCTGTTTTAATTCAGTTAGTTTGGTGTGAGCCTGTGTTTATAGTTTTATTTCTTGTTCTTTCCTTCAGTGATTGTACTTGTTAACAGCAGGTGCTCACCATTTTCTGAATTCCCTATAGTGGACTAAACTAATTGACTAACTTAGGGACTAGTGAATGAGGGTGTGTGGTGAGATTACAGACACTCTTGATTAGTTTCTGGAAAACAAAGGTTAGATTTGTTACAGCTATTTTCCATATTATGTACAGAAATGAGCCGTTAATCATTTAACAGGTTTTCACTGTAGATTGTACATTCTTTTAAAATCACAGACATGTTTTACAGTGTGTCCTTAACTAATGAAATCTTATTTTAAAGTGCAACCCCTTTATTTTATTGCTGTTGTTTTGCAGATAAGATAGACATAGACGAGGTAATTATGATCAGACCATCATAGCAATGGAGTATTGAAGAATATTTGAGACTATTAGATCTGGCTTTGTAAAATGTGCATGTAACATTGACTGTAGACTACAGATCGACTCTTATTTATTTTCTTTATTTTTACGTGTGTGTGTGTGTGTGTGTGTGTGTGTGTGTGTGTGTGTGTGTGTGTCTGTGTGTGTGTAAGCCAAATGGTGCTTTGAGGATGATTTCAAACTTTAGAATAACTAGTGTAGCAGGTGTGACTTTTTCATGTTGATTTATTGCTGGTTCTTGCTTCTTCTGAAAAGTCAACCACAGCATCTGTCTATTAATATTTTAAATGGCCTTCAAATTTTGATTACCACCCGCTTATGTCTCGGCATCAATGATTCATTAACAGCTATGCTACAGTGTGCTGTCTTCCTGCCGCACACTCACACTCACAGTGACACAGATACACACACTTCAGCACACTGATGCGATTGTTAAATCTTTAAACCAACAACATGACAAAGGATTTTAAAATTGAAGAAGTGTTGTGATAACTAGATGACCCGCTGCAGTAACTGCCTTTGCAATCTTTTATTATGTCTTGAAATGTTCAGCAATGACTAGATAAAAGATCTTCTAAATGAACTGTGACATCTCAGTCTCACTGAAAAGCTGACACTGTTTTCATTTTGACTGAACTTTGGCATTATCAATTACCTTAGCTTTTGCTGTTTGGAGACACTGTATGCTTTGTTTGTGTTTGTATAGTCTGTACAATCGATCATTTTTTAAGGCGCTGCTATTGCTGCTCCTTGCAGTATCTACAATATTAACAAATGCTTGTAGACAAGAGTTTATTGTTCAAAAGCTAATACATTATTGCAGATGTTCTCTTATAGTTATTAATTTTTTTTATTTTTTTGCGCTCTAAAATACGTAGCTATAATCTAGGGCTGCATGATATTGCAGTATTTTAATTTTTTCGATAAATATTATGATATGAATACCTTTTCACAAGATGGTTTGAATAACCCTGTTTAACGTTTTTCTGGAAAGTCTTTCTGTATTCAGGTACAGAATTTGAATCACAATACAAAAAAAAAAAATTTCTTACTTTGTCTCATTTCTAGTCAAAATATTCTTTAAACAAGTAAAAATATTTTTTTGTTTTTACCTTAAGTCAAAATTGATAATATTATCTTAAAGGTTACCTATTTTATCCTTTTTCAAGATGCAAAATAAGCCTTTGAGGTCTCCAGAATGTGTCTGTAAAGTTTCAGTTCAAAATACCCATCAGATAATGTATGATTATGCCCATTTGGGTCTCTGAGTACAGTCGAAGACTATAGAATACACAAGACATATAGTTTTGAATGGGGGAAAAGTGTAACGTCAATAGCGAATAAAGCCCCGTCTACTAGTACAGAAGCCAATCCTCGATCGCTATTAACTGATGTTTATCTGGGGGAGAAGCTCGGACCAGACGTGTGCTTTTATTACAGTTTAACAAACACATTGGAATCTTAGCGAATACTTGCTTCACAGACATAAGAAATATTGGTAACACGTTATAATAACTACACACTATGAATCATTCATTAAGCATTAGCATATAGTTAATTCATTATTTGTTGCATTAACTCTACGTTAATAGACGCTAGTAAGCAGTTTATATCTGCAGATACAAATGCTCTATTCTTGACTTATAAACATTTACATTATGCTTAATAATTGTGTTTTCATACTTCATTACTGATTAATTTTTCATTATTAAGTTCAGTATTGCCTTATTTACAAACAGTTATTTAAGAATAGTTGGCTCTTTTTAAAGATCATTTCGAATTAGTTTGTAAATGAGTTATAAACTGTTTAAATTAACATTCATATATCTTCGTATTATTCAGGGCATATACTAATAGTTAATTTGTATGTTATTAAAGGCTTTATTAGCTCAAATTCATCCAGTGTTGTGGCCTAATCTAAAGTGAGGACTGTTTATGCTTTATAATCACTTATAATTGATAATTAAAGGGTCGGTTATTTTCTAAACATGATAAACAGAAAATAAACTTTATTCATTACATTTTTTTTTTCAAGATACACAAATGAAACTGTATCAAATGAAAAATAAATCTTTGCAGCCTTATCTAAAATAAAATTACTGTACAGTTGCATAAACATTGCTAAATAACATTGAAATGTTGTATCATAACATATTGTAAATTGATTATATTGTTGTTGTTTTATCCAATTTTTACATTAATCTTACATTAAACTTATTTTTAAGATAGGATCGCAAAGATATATTGTTAATTTAATACCAAGACTTTAATTTCATTTATGAGAGATTTATAAAGCATAAATAGTCCTCACTTCATAATATTCCTCACAGATTAGGTTACAAAACTGCACAAAGTTGAGTTAGTAAAGCATTTATTAATATACATAGTAACCATCACTATACCCCTGAATGATAATATGTATAAACAATGATTTCAGTAGTTTATTAATCATTTACTAACACATTCTGAATGATCTTAAAAAAAACATTGGCTACTCTTAACTTACTCTTGGTTTGTAAATAATGCAATACTTAATTTAGTTATAAAAAATTAATCACTCACAAATTTTGAAAGTACAATTATTAAGCACATTATAAATGTGTTTATAAGTCAAGCATTTGCACTAATGTTTATAAATGCTTAACAAATAATGAATTCACTGTATGCTAATGCCTAATAAATGATTCATAGTGTGTAGTTATTATAAAGTGTTACCAAAATATCTACACCAAGCTGAAATCTCTACTTTTAAATGAACCAAGTGCACTTGACAACAAACGTTTTTTGGTTTTTGTAATCTGTATGAAATGAACGTGAGGTACACTACGTCCTGTCAAACACACATTGTAAACAAAGTGTCGGGATTATTTCTGGAGGAGATCCAATATAAATACCAAGTTGTGGATTATTTCAAAAGACCAGCACATAGACCATATTATCATCCAGATGATGATAATATGTAGAACGGCCATAAATGAGGTTGGTGTGGTGATCTTGTTCCTTTCATTTGTGCATGCTCATCAGCTCGGCTGATCTGTTCAGCAAAATATCTGACTGCGTGTCACTGCATCACAAACGACTTAAAAATATAACTAAAGAAATCTCCACTGTGCTGGGCGAGAGCGCTTCTTACTGAGCAGCACATCATCGATGATGTAAGCGCACTCAGGGCCAAATGCGACATGGGTGCGGGCTGTCGTGGAAGACAGGAGGGGAGACAATCATGTTTCGGCCCAGTTCAACTGTATATTGTGTAAGTATGCAAATGAGCTGCTTCTCCTCGCCCACTGTTCCCACATGCATGTCTGCTTCTCCTGCGTTACATCAAATAAACAGCAGTCAGTGATAAAGAGAGACACATAAGCTGAAATACAGCTCTTTAGTCAAAAATACCAAATAAGTTTATTTAATGTATTTGTGGTGGAATGTATTCAAGGCCCTCTGAAACGATGAGTCACATATAAATCTGCAATATGCCCACATATTAGTTAGAGCTGTGAACCTATACTGGTCTCACGTTTCGGTTCGGTTACGATTATCATGCCATCGATTCGGTTTAATTTGAAATCTCGGTGCATCACGGTGCAGTGACGGTGCTTTCCATACACAGTTTCATATTTTCTTCACAGCAGTATTCTTGTTTTAAAATGTATTAATATATTTATATTTATATACTAATAATTGTAATGCAATTTTGGATCCAAATACAGGGTTTATTAGGAGAATGGTCAGGGAACCAACAGTCTACACAGGGGCAAACATTACATACTGTAGATCAGTGGTCACCAAACTTGTTCCTGGAGGGCCGGTGTCCTGCAGATTTTAGCTCCAACCCTAATCAAACACACCTGAACAAGCTAATCAAGGTCTTACTTGGTATACTTGAAACATCCAGGCAGGTGTGTTGAGGCAAGTTAGAGCTAAACCCTGCAGGGACACCGGCCCTCCAGGACCAGGATTGGTGACCCCTGTTGTAGATCATCCAAAGATCATCCAAAAGGCATAGTCATAAACAGGCGATTGGTCAGTCCCGGCGGCATGCAACTTAAAAAATAAAACATGGCAAAAGATCAACCACAGCTAGGCTAGACAAAGGAAATTTGTCCTAATGTCACAGATAACAAGACTCAGCACTGATGCATACACTGTAAAAAATTGCTGTTAAAAAACGGTCAGATTCCACAATAAAATAATGTTTTTTCACTAAAACAGTAGTATTCTGTTAAAAACAGTGCATTCTGGGTAACATTTTGTTTTCGAGAAAGTAACCAACTGAAGAAAACTGTGAGCTAACAGAGTTCAGATTTGATATTTTGAAGTCTGTGTTTAAAACCACACTTTGTGCCCTTGTTCACTATTCCATCAACTAGTTCACCAATATAGTTCACCTGACACTTTTAATGATCATTAATGAGAGAATTCAGACACTGATGAACACCCGCTGTTAATAATCACAACTACTGAAGGAAAGAAACACAAACAGTGACGTCAGTTACAGCATTAAATAAAATAAAATAAAATAAAACACCTTCAGTCTCAGCAGAGGAACATTAAACAACTCCACAAACAACAGCAGACAAACTTATTACTGACTAATTTGACTTCCAAACTATTCACATTGAGATCCAACAGAAATTTAGGTGTTTTTCGTGTCACCATAATGGAGTGAGGGGCTGGTTTAGTTGGTGTCTTCACCCTTGAACTTATTTATATAGACTTTCCTGCTGCTGTAAAACAGAGTTTACAAAACACTTTTATTATAGCATTGATGTGGAAAAGTCAATAGATAGATTAATCTATTTGTCTGAAGTTAGTTCTGATAAATGTTTGAGTATAAATCTGGATGAAGGGTATCATTCAATAAATTTTATGCTTAGTTGCAGATATTAATTTAATTAATAAGTGGAAACAGAAAAGATACTTATATAATTACTTTACAGTTAAGAGATAACATACAAACACAGTTCAGTTAAGATAAAGACACACTCAGACCTCATGAATCAGACCTTGTACCTCAACAATGGTAAAAATTAAAATGTTTCATACTGCAATGCATGCTGGTTGTGGCACAGTACAAATTTCCCAGCATGCATTGCGGCATGAATAAATGTAGTATAATGGTCTAACGGTTTTCTTTATTTGTGTTTAATTCTGCTTTTATTTATGTTTAGACTTTTAGTTGCCTGTTTGTGAGTTAAACTGTTAATTTTGTTACTTGTCACCATAGTTGAGGTTCATATGCTGATTATTGATGTCTGTTTGAGTGCAACTTTCATCATAGAGCAAAGTGTTTTTGTCCAAGATATTCTTAAAAACTTCTAGAAATCATTGCCACATATATTGTGAAACAGTAGAATTAACGTTGAATAAGAGCAATAAATAATATTACATTAAATTAGAACAGATTCTGGCATTTAATAGCAACATAAACATTACCAGACATTATTTAGGTTTTTGGCTGGCTTGTCACATCAAGTAAGTTTTTTAAACGAAGCTCCTAACAATTGCAGCTCCTAACAATTGCAGCAGCCAAAATATATTATTGATAATGATGTCAGGGCTAAAAGCCCAAATAAAGCAAACTCTGTTCTCCATGATGGTGACGTAAAATGTTACCCTTACTCTCAGGAAGAACTTTAGTAGATGTTACACAAAAATAAACGTTTCAGTAATAAGTGAAGCTGGTGATGATGTTTGTAGAGTTGTTCAATCATCCGCTGATCATTCAAATGATTTAATCATTTGTTGACCTTCAGGTTATTTTATTATAATGCTGTGACTAAAGTTATAGTTTTGTATGTTCTGTTCTTGTTTTTTCCCTTCAGTATTTCTTCATTTGTTCATCGTTAATCCTCAATCATCATTAAATTAGTCGTTTGATTAATTCATTTACTTCAGCTTTGCTACACGTTTCTTGAACACTCAGTAGTGTGGACACTTCAATTAAAACTGAAGTATATGCTCTGGGGTTTAAAGGGTTAAAGGTGTGAGAGGTAAAATCACATTGTAAAATGTATTTTAACAGTAATATACTGTTAATTTAAACTACGGAAATAGACTGTAAAAAAACAGTAGATTGCTGGCAACCACAGCTGCCAGTAGTTTACTGTTAAATAAAGGAAAAAACTGTATTTTACTGTAAAACCTGAAGCTAATTTCTTCTGTGTGTCACCGTTGTGGAGAAGAGTAGAGCCAGTGTATGAGTTAAAGATGAACAGTAAACTGCTGATGTTGTTCTGCATGTTTCTCTATTTAAAGATAGCGGCTGTTTAGTTGCTGATGCAGTCAGAATCTCTGGTAGTTCCAGATTTACATGTATGTGTGCTGTTGTGAAATATAAGACGTTAGAGTTAAACCGAACTTTTCTAATGAACTAAAATAAGTTATCATTATAAGTATACTTCTAAGCATGTATAGCACAATACTTCATAAACTCATTCAGCAGTTGACCAATTTGAGGCAGTTGCTTTCAGTGAGCAAAATGAGTTCCCTTGAGTATTGTGTATATCAATGTAGTCCATGTATTTTTACAGCAACATACTGTAAAATAACAGTACATTGCTGGCAACTGCAGCTGCCAGTATTTTACTGTTTTTTAACGGGGCAATTTTTAAGTGTATGTATATGTGTGCGTGTGTGCGTGTGCGTGTGCATGTGCATGTGCGCGTGGGCGTGTGCGTGTGCGTGTGCGTGTGCGTGTGCGCGTGTGTGTGTGTGCGTGTGTGTGCGTGTGTGTGCGTGTGTGTGTGTGTGTGTGTGTGTGTGCTGTTTTTAAAGTCCAAGTAATCAGTCCTTGACAATCCTCCGGCTGTGTGTGTGTGCAATCAGCAAATTCCAGCTGCATGTAAGAGGTGCATGGATATGTAGTCTATATAATGGCAGATTTGTTGTTCTATGGCTATCTGCATGTTTACCAGCGATCTGCAAGGATTAGATTGCTGGTGATTGTGACACAATCAATTCGGAGGGCGGGGAAAATTCCATCTAAAATCAATTTGGTGAACTCCTACATCATGTTGCGGTGGGCCTCAAAATCACTGGGATTATTTTGATGTCGCCTATTTTAACATCAGGAAATTTTAAAAAAAGATACTTGTTGGGTTTATATCAGTCCAATATGACAATGGACACATTATACTTACACATAGTTCTGTCCAAACAGCTTACAAAAGTTTATTTTCATCATAGGAAATCATTTAATCTTTTAAAATTAGCAAATTATCTTTATGGCAGAAGTAAAATAATCTTGTTTTTGCTATGAAATGTAGAAATTTGGAATAGAGACAGGACAAAATTTCTAAGTAAGAAAAACATTTGCATTCATTCATTTTCTTGTCGGCTTAGTCCCTTTATTAATCCGGGGTCGCTACAGCGAAATGAACCGCCAACTTATCCAGCAAGTTTTTTTTATGCAACAGATGCCCTTCCAGCCGCAACCCATCTCTGGGAAACATCCACACACACACATTCACACACTACGGCCAATTTAGCCTACCCAATTCACCTGCACTGCATGTCTTTGAACTGTGGGGGAAACCGGAGCACCCGGAGGAAACCCACGCGAACGCAGGGAGAACATGCAAACTTCACACAGAAACGCCAACTGAGCCGAGGCTCGAATCAGTGACCCAGAGACCTTCTTGTCATTTTCTCCTGTAAAAAATAATTAAAAAGAATTATTATTTGTTACACCTACAAACTTAATTTTTTGTGTCCAAATGTTTTAAACTCTCTTAAAATGCTCAGCCACAGGCCTTCAAAACACATGCAATTGATAAACTTTTACTCTATCATAGTTAGACTTCTTTCTGTAGCTCCTGGTCAACTAAAATTCAGACTCGACATTGCATCTCTTGCAATGTGACAATTGCCGATGTGCACATTGTAATATTGATGCTGAAACGATATATTGCGCAGCCCTACCACAGTCATGTTTTTTATGTTTATCTGAATTAATTTATCTGTGTCAATCATGCTGCTTATTACTAATATTGTTTTGTCACTTCTGTTTTTTGTAGTGTATAGTATGGGACTGGGATTCTAATGGCAAACATGACTTCATAGGAGAATTTCAAACCACTTTTAAGGAGATGAAATCAGCCATGGATGGGAAACAGGTATGAACATACATGCATAGTTAAAAAACATTTAACACGTACACTTGTCAAAATAAAAATCAGATAAATACTAATGATATTTATTCAAATAATATAATTACATTTAAGGTGTATAATATTTATTTAGAATTATACCTGTTTATAGAGCAATCTGATGCATTAGTAAAAATAGAAAAATCAATCAATAAATAAATAAAAAGAGCATGGATATTATATATATTTTAATGCACTGAATATACCCTCAAGCACATAAAGTTAGAGCAATAACATGCATAGTTCATAACTCCAGCTTATGGATATGTGCAAAGAAGAAAGCCTTTCTTAATAAAAACCCATATCACATCTCGACTGGAGCTTGCTCATGGGCATGTGAAAGGCTGTGAAATTCAAAAAGGAAACTGTGGTCTGATGAAACCAAAAATGATCATTTTAACTTCAATTCTGTGCATGTGCAGAAATTGTTCAGGTTACAAATAGTTCTTATCCAATCTGATGGGTCTTCCAAGTAATTGATGCAATTTGTATGTTCTTTTAGAGACAACCCAGGCTCACTGGGAATATGTACTGTTACCTAAAATACATTGCTTTGGTGTTGTTTTCTTGCCTGTAGACAGTTGCCACTGTCTACATTTTTTGAGAACCCCAAATGCATTACTGGGATGCATTTTTGATTCCTGCCATTTACATATCCTTTTTGTACATGTACGTGAGAAAGAATAGCTTGTCATGCATGTATTACCTTGTGATTGACTGACCCACACCCTTCATTAGAACCCAACCAAGCGTTTTCAAAAGCAAAAAAAAAAAACCTTTGAGCGACTGACCTACACCTTTCCCTAAACCCCACCGAACATTTTAACTGTTAGGTGGAACTCTCCTTCACCAGATTCGAATCTTGCCCCTCTGCATGCCAAGTATGACACTTTACAAGGTGAGCTACTGAGCAAACTGACCAGGGGTGAAAAAAGTTATCCATACGAACATAATGCTGAGTTCAGACTCCACGATTTTCAAAGTAGTCGCATCACAGATGTTTTTACACTGCATGACTATCTGAAGTATCATTTTATCGCTGCTGTGTTTACATTGCAAGATGGATCAGAGAAAGGGAGTTTCACACTGCATAACTTTACAGTAAGAAGAATCGCTGACTACTCTCGGTCTACAAACTGCGTCTCACAACCAAACAAACAGGAGAAACGCATGGAAACAATGCAAGGTCATGTGGTATATTCTTTATCATTAACTACATAATGAGAAAGAAGCCTTTAGTTGGGTAAAACATTTACTTATTTGGAAAATGTACTCACTTAGTATTTGAAGGAAATTAGCAATTTTTACCTGTTGTGGTATTGCTCAGATGCCACATCAAACAGACATAAGTGCTCCTGCCAAATAGTTTCACTAGTTTGTCTTCCATTTTCAGGGTCCAAATAGACTGAAAAAAGGTTTTAAAGTGTTTTTTTTTTTTTTTTGGTGCCACGCAACGAACCATGCTAAAATAATTATTTATTCCTAGATAACACGTCCAAGTTAGCATCTGTAACTTAGTGTGATAAAAATAAGCAAAAGTTGTTGGTGTCATACTACTCCATAGGGTTTGTTTTACCTATAAACTGCTAATGTATGTTGAAGCACATTTTCAGTTTTACAAAAATGTAGTCTGAGGCACGTATTTCCAATAAGCCTGTATTGGATAGAGACCCCAACCAGATCACCACTGCAAATACATAACAACCACTCTGAACAATTACATGGCCATACTCTGGCAAATGCTTGGAATACATCATCTGCTTGGGAACTGGCTAAAAGCTAGTCTGAATACCCTAGAAGCCAACTAGCAACAATCTGACAACCAATTAGAATACTTCAGTTGCTGTATAGTGTTGCATAGTACCACTCTGAACAGACAGGTCTTAAAGGGGCAGCAGATATTTATGTTACTATTAGTCAACAGTATATGCACAAAAAAATATTTAAATTTACAGACATACAGACAGAATATTACTTGTGTACTGTATTGTTGCATAAATTGTTTATTTCTGACCATTTTACTGTTGAGATATTTCTTTTTAATGAACATAGATTAGCTGACTGCAGTAGGGCTGCACGATTAATCGAAAAAAGATCGCAATCTCGATTCGGCCCCACATATTTGAGCTGACCACGCGCTACTGATAACATCCGTGTGTGCACGCAGCACGCCAATGACGGCTACTTCAGCAAACAGAACCTGCATAGGCTGTGAATAACAAGTAATAAAGTTGTAAATAACATTCAGTTTGTTGCACAGAGCGATCGCTTGAGAGCCGCACTGAAAAAATGATTTGCATATGTGTGTGTGTTTTATCACAGTGACAGCAGCCTTAAGCCACGTAGGAAGTAGAAGTGAAACTGGCTGCAAATTTAAATGATCATATGGCATTTTACGGTTATGATTACGACAAGCATTTATATGTTTTTTTCTTTCAACACAAAGTGTTGTGCATGAAAATAAATGTTTAAGTGTCAGCATAGCTATACTTATATAACTTATATAATGTTTAATACATTGCAAAAAGAAATCTGATAATGACAAATGTCCGATTTTACCAGTGAAAACAAATGGTCTAATAATGGTAATGACAAGCACGTGTCAAACATAATAATTTAATTTTATAATTATAAATAGTTGTATTCTGTTGCCATCATTTTACTATGAATTAATGAACAGGACATATTAAAAGCCTTTTCAAGTCCAATTAAAATGTAGCATTTTAAGCAACAGTTGACACATAAAGGCCTAATATTATTATTGTCATTTTTGTCAAAATTTAGTTGCTGACATACTTAATAAATGACAACTTGTTGTTAACATTTTAAGACTTAAAAAACACATAAAATAAAATAAACATAAAATGCACACATGCTGCTTGCTATATGGATTGCAAAAACGCAGATAAAACCTTATAATTCCAAGGTGACTATATGTTTGAGAATTAACAATAATAATAGGCTACTCATATTAACCTTAATTTTATATCTGAAGAATCGTGAGATCTTGATTTTAAGCAAAAAAAAAATCGTGATTCACATCTTAGCAAGAATCGTGCAGTTCTATACTGCAGTAAACACAACTTGTAAAGCCAGTGTATTCATTCAATTTATTTTATTCATCAATCCGGGATTGCCAGAGCAGAATGAACCACCCACTTGTCCAGCACATGTTTCACGCAGCGGATGCCCTTCCAGCCGAAACCCATCTCTGGGGAAACATCCACACAAACTCAATCACGCTCATACACTACAGAAAATTTAGCCCACCCAATTCATCTGTACTGCATGTCTTTGGACTGTGGGGTAAACCGGAGCACCCGGAAAAACTCACGCGAACGCAGGGAGAACATGCAAACTCCACACAGAAATGCCAACTGACCAAGCTGAGGCTTGAAGCAGCGACCTTCTTGCTCTGAGGCGACAGCACTACCTACTACCTACCTACCTACCTTTTGTTAGTCTACACAACAAAACCATTATTATACAATAACTTGCCTAATTACCCTAACCTGCCTAGTTAACCTAATTAACCTAAGCTTTAAAATGTCAATTTAAGCTGTATAGGAGTGTCTTGAAAAATATTATTTACTGTTATCATGGCAAAGATAAAACAAGTCAGTTATTAGAAATGAATTATTAAAACTATTATCTTTAGAAATGTGCTAGAAAAATCTTCCCACTGTTAAACAAAAATCATGGAAAAAAAATATACAGGGGGCTAATAATTCTGACTTCAACTGTATATGTGTTCAGCTAACTCTTTTTTTGGTCACACTTAATTTTTATTAATTCTCACTAATTCTTCACTAATTCTCATTCGATTATCAGTAGACTGTTTGGTTGGGGTTAGGGTTGGGGTTTGGGTTAGGGTTAGTGTAAGTTGACATGTACTTGCAAAGTTTCCAGCCTGATCTCATGAGAAAACATAAGTATTTTACGTTTTGCCAGTTTAGTGGCTAATTCGTACGAAATCATACGAGTTCAGTCGTATGAAAATGTAGAATTTTAAAAAGGAAACTCAACCGTCATTGGGGGAAAAGAAAATCGTAATAAATTGTACAAATTAGATCGTATGAATTCATAGTTCAGCAAAAAGGAAAGAGCTTTGAGGAGTATTAAGGAAATATTTGCTCACTACAGTACTAACTTATCGATAAAGATGCCATAAAAATGACACCCAAGGGGTGCTTTGAGACGCAATGTTTATTTATTTTTTTAACTGTCCAAAATGGAAGGCACAAGATTGGATATTGAGAAAGCGAAGGACACATCTATGCAGCCTTTGAAATTCAATCAGAAGAAGGACATGAAGAATTTTGATGCCTTTCTACCTTGGAATGTTGCCCCCAAAAGCAGCATTTTAAAGCGTTCAGGTGCAGCTATTGTTTTAACAACCACATACTGTATGAACACTCTTGCAACCTACCAAAACACATTAGCAACTGCATAGCAATAGGCTTACAACCACTATGAACACCTTAGCAATCACATTGTGACATTCTGGCAATTAACCAGAATATAATAGCAACTACTCAATAACACCCTGGAAACTAAACAGAATGCCCAAACAACTGCCTACTTTAACGGACTTGAAGACTCTTGGAACGCAATAGCAAGACAGATAGTAACTACATGGCAGCTAACCAAAGCACCTCCTTGTGTAGCTCAGAGGATATGGTTTATTTTTATAGTCTGCAGCTATATATGCTGGTGAGATTGTCAGTGTGAAACCACAATGCTGTTACATTACGCTGCATCTTCTCTTATGTACACCTTTGCAGGTGGTGTGAAACTGGCCTGACACTATTTATCTTATGTCTCACTTTGTAAGTTTTCTTTATTTTTGTTCTATTTGTTAGGTTTCTTTCTATTCCTATCTCCTATTCTTGACTCATCCTATGTGGTTTGGAACTGTCTGTCTGTCTGTTTGCATCTCTCATATTCTTCTTTTTGACTTCCTTTTGTCCTTGATTATATGGAGGATTCTGATGTATTGTCACTGTGGACACAGTGTTACCTGCAGGGACAGTAATGAGAGGGGCTATAGGAAGAAAATGACACATAATGAAATAAACTGAGAAAAGAGTGGTAGAAGAATAAGAGTGAAGAAAAAAAGGTGACTTCTAAAAAGCACATGCGAGAAAAGTTGGATGTGTATTTGTGCTGTGTCAGATGACTGCAAGGTCATGTTTTGACAGTTAAGTGTTGTAGTCATGAACCATACTGTCTGCTGATAAGAAGTACTTCAAGAAACAAACACCTCAAGGCTTTTGTTGTTGTCTAACATAACAGATTTGGGGAACTTTTGATGCAGTTTTTAGAAACTTTTTTGATGAATACAAGGCATTTATTTAAAATAGAAAACCTTTAGTCAGTCTTTAAAAGTCTTTAATGTACACTTGACTATTTTTTGATAGCTGTGGTCCTTCATTCTTATTGGTTGTAAATTAAAGGCAATATTAATTTCTCTACAAACTTACATCTGTAAGCTTATTATATCATGTTAATGCCTTCTTCTCCAAAGGACTGTTTAAGCAAGCTCACACCTGCCTACCACCTCTCACCGTGAGCAACTCCGACAGAGAAAAGTCCAGAGTCTAAGAGTTTGGAGTGACCATAGAAGAGGACTATTGGTCAGCCTCAAAGAGGTTCTGGCAAAACTGTTAGGTTCTCATGAAGGGGAAGCAGTTCTTTTCCAACACTGGTATAGTTTAAGTAAATAGCTGTTGACCTTGACTGGCTATGTTATACCCGTTTCGAAATTTGTCACTCGATTAAATGAGCATTATCAGTGGATATCAGCTGATAGATACAGTATGGGCCTGTAGGGGCCTTCTGCGCCTACTGGCAGGCTCAGAAGGATGTTATCATCCACCCATATGGTTAATCAGCTATACTAATTGAGAAGACTCCAGATACAGATCTGTTTTTACATTACTGTGACGGTTGAGTTTACGGTTGGTGTAGGGGTAGACGTTAATGAAATACAATTAATGGGAAATTTTATAAATAATGTAGATAATTCTAGTTAACTTCCAACACCAGTTGTATGTGATCTATAGCTGATTAACAATGCAGACAGTTAGTAATCTCAAATCCACTGCCATGCCTTTCCAAGCAAAACTGAAATCATTAAAGTAGTCTGCAAGCTCTGCAGTGTGGATGAGATCGATCCTGACTACCTAAAGTCTTTGGATGTGGTGGGGCTGTCTTGGTTGACACACCTCTAAACCACCACGTGGAGTTTGGAAACAGTACCTCTGAATTGGGCAACTGCGGTAGTCCTCATTTTTAAAGATACTGGTGGGTGTGTTTCAACTAAATAGGGATCATATTACTCATAACTCCCCAGAAAAGTTTATGCCTGGAAGCTGGAGAGGAGAATGGGGATTTCTTCCAGGTCATGGAAGCCTGGACCAGCTCTATAACCTCACTATGGCACTCGAGGGTTTGTGGGAGTTAAGTCATGGGAGTTAAGCTCAACCAGTGCACATGTGCTATGCCTCTTGTGTTATCCTACCTGTGGAGCAAGAGTTTAGTTCACATTGCTGGCAATAAGTTAAAATTGTTCCCAATTCATGTTGGTGTCTGGTGGGGCTGCCCTTTGGCTTTGTTTAATATTTTTGTGGAAAGAATTTCCTATATGCAGCTTGGGGTAAGAAGAGGTCTGGTTTGGGGTTCACAGAATTTCATCTCTCCTATTTGCAGATAATACTGTCACATTGGGTTAATTGAACCTACGTCGTCAGCATGCCCTGGGGTGGTTTGCTGTTAAGTGTGAAGCAGTGGAGATAACAATCAGGCCGTAGTGCTGGTTTGGAAAAAGATGGCTTGCAATCTTCAGGTTGGGAGAAGTGTTTTAAATGTATCCTGGATGCTTAGGGAGTTGTTCTGGGCTTGTCACTCTGAGTGGAGGTGCCAGAGAAGACACACTGGAGGGACTATGTATCTTAGCTTGCATGAAAACACAGAACGCGAGGAATTGTCTAGAGAGAGGGAAGTCTGTGGTTCCCTGCTAAAAATGCTGGCATAGCAACACAGTCCCTAACAATGGTTGAATGATGTATTTTGCTGAATTACACAAATGAGAATAAATTCGTTTTTTTATTTTTATTGAATTCATCTCATTTTATGGTCTAGTGATGAAACTATCATCATTTTTAAAAACCTGCTTAAACAGGAGCATAAAATGTATAAAAATAACAAAAGTACACACAATAATGTAAACTTATTTATTTATTGACCTATGATGTGAGATTTTAGTTAGCCATTTTAAAAAATACAATTAGGACCATGGGAAACCAAATAATATTTATTACATTAAATAACAATAAACCTCAAAGCTGGCACAGAGGTTATATACTAATATCAATATTACTGCTATTCAAAATCTAGGAATTAGAACCAAGATAAACAAATAGAACATTTGGAATATTTTAAAGTTTTATTAAGTTTTTAGATATGGGACTGTAGCTGAGTTCTGTTATTTAATAATGCTTCTTATAAACCTGCTTGTGCTATGAAGGAGATCACTCTAGTATAAACAATAGTGTTGAGAGAACGGCATGTGTTTTAGGGACATATCATATATTGTGTTAAAGGAATGAATGAATGAATGAATGAATGAATGAATGAATGAATGAATGAATGAATGAATGAATGAATGAATGAATGAATGAATGCTTAAAATTTTTTTTGAAAAAGATAGTATCTAATGATTTAAATTACCGAAAATAGCATATATGACCTTTTTTGTGTATTGTGTGATAACTTATATATATTAAACAATAAGCCCCAATAAACAAGTAAAGGAAAATAATTTTAAGGATTTAAAATGCATTTAAGAGGGATTTATTTATGAAAGTAAAAAAGGAAAGAAGAATAATTGAAAATCGAATTGAAATAATTTGTTCTTATATGAGCTATTATTTGTATTTTTGAATGAACGAGTGCCTACAGTAAGTTATGTTCAGTTATGAATTGCATAAATCCTATATACTTTATTCAGTATTGTCACTTCAAAACTGTAACATTTCACTAAAACATTCAGTAGTTTGCATTACCGGATATTCTGCATATACAGTCTTTGGCATCTGAATGAATTTGCTTCTCTTTTTTTTAAATCTATTTTCAGCTCTGCTTATTAGTAGTCTAGTCACTGTGGCTTTAATTTCCATTAACTTCATATTCGCCATCGTTCCCTCGAATGCTCAGAGGAGCAAAGTCGATGGGCCTCAACGTGCACCTCTCATTGCATTTGTTAAGTGGAATTCCTCGACCATCAGTGTATAATGATTGCTCTGCGCTTACAAACAGGTGCCTCATTTTCAGCTGAAAAAAATCTGATGCTTTCATTCTCTAGAGGTGGAAGAAAACTTTTGAATGTTCTTCAAGAAGATCTAATTTAACATCTTTACAGTAGGCTAAGATAATTGTCTGTGCATCATTTAAAATTACTCCTGTAGTTTTGATTGATGGCATCATCAGGTTTTCCAGAACCTTTTCACAAACATTAGTTTTGATAAACATTTCTTTTTTTGCCCTGACAGGCATCATTACAAGAGAAACTACAATCTGATCTGGGCCATCAACAATAGCATGCTTGTGAAAGTCTTTCTTTCAGTGCTACCTTCCATCCAATCAGTCTTACGTTTTCTAAAAGACCATTTTTCCGAAGAACTGCAGAATGTTATACTTAGTCTTTTAGACATCCATCTGTCAAATGTGCTTCTCAGCCTGTGGGCACAGATATTTCACAAGCACACCTCAGACCTGAGATGAAAGTCCTGTAAGCCCAAGCGGTCCATCATGTGCACAGCTGAATAAACGACATAGTGCTGAAGTGTTTTCTTACTGTAACATTTTTTTTTCTGTCAGATCCAGTGGGAGTGTATTAATCCTAAGTACCAAGTGAAAAAGAAGAACTACAGAAATTCTGGAATGGTCATTCTTACCCTGTGCAAGGTGAGGAAATATATATGTAAGGCATATATAAATGTGTAAGGGATAATCAATGGCTTGTGTGGTTGCCTTTGTGAAGTGCATTCAAATCCTTTAATGCATGGCAAGCCATTGGTTATCCTATTTTTTCCATAGTCATTAGCTAAAGTAGGCCTTAGTTTAAACTAGTTTTGCTGTTTGCTGTGCAATATTTGTCAGAATTTTCATCAGTTTTGACATAAATCAAATTTCTAGTCCCTCCATTAAATTAGCAATTACAGGCAGACAGACAGAGAGAGATTAAGAAGAGAAGAATTTTGAACACTTTTGCAGATATTTACATTAGATGCCGCCTACGCTGTTTTTTTCCATTGGAAGGAATGCGCCAACAGAGCTGCCATTTTAGTACAGGGTAGTTTTTTTTTTTTTAAATGAATGTTGGACCAACGTGCAGTGGATGACTGGCCATCCAGAGCTATAGATATATAAACATTTTTACATATATTTATGAACGGGAGTTTTCCCAGTAGTCACTATGCCAATTTTTTTTTTTAAATAGCGAAAATTATAATTTGACATCACTTTTCTATATCAATGGATGAGTGACCGCATGAGCATTGTCAACAAAGAGCATGGGCTCTATTTTAACGATCTAGGCTCAAAGTCCAAAGCGCAGGGTTCAAAAGCATTAAAAGTTTCCAAAGATTTGTTTCAAAACTATTTCTAAGTTAAGTTTTAATTTCCAGCAAACAAATAAATTAACAATGATAACAAAGTGAGGTTAAAAAACTGAGTGATATCCAAACACACGTGCTATGCCCCATATGGTCCAAAACCTGACAAGTAGTCAAATCTAAGCTTGTTTTTATTAAATCAAATATAAATGTGCATATATTATATAATACTGCTAATAATAATAACATTATACAAAAGCAAATTGTCGTGAAAGAACCGAAAAAGACATCTTGCGACTTATTGCGCAAGGCATATGATAGGGCCTTATCTGTTGGTTTGCATGAAAATGTATTATCTCCCTCCCTGTTAATTTTGATCTAATCCCTGTCCTGAAACACACCACTCTCCTGCTTTTACTTCAAATTCTAATGGAGGGAGCGAGTCGTTTGTCAATGAATCTCCATTATGAATGATTCGTTCGAACCATTAATATACCTGCGTCTCAATGTGCATATCCACCTTTCTGATCTAAATGGTAATATTCAGTAATTTAGGGTGGACAGTATGCTAATTGTTATGTTATCGGGCACCCTTATAATTTTACTTCAAAAACTAGCTGTTACTTCACTTATGAGTTTACAAAGAATAAAAGTTTCTGAGACCGCACCATCTTGTTATTTTTCATTTACATTGTTTGCATTGTTTATATTATTCAACAAAACTAGCATAAAATTAGAATTCAGTCCAAGTTGGTGCTACTTTGCCCTATTGTCAATGCAGTAAATAACAGTATTATCATTAATACTTTGACTTGGAAAAAAAAAATGTTTTTTATTTACCTATAAAAATGTTATGTGTTATGCTTTGTTTTTTTTTTTTTTTTTTTTGCTCGTTACTACTCCTGTGTGCAGCACAAAAATCTAGCATCTTCAGATTGGCTTTAAGATGGTCTAAGATGGTCTGGCTGATATAAAGCTTGTCTCAGCGGGGGTGTTGCTAGATCAGATATGGTTGCATCTGGAAGTTAACGAAAATTATTTCGATTAATTTCCCATTAATTGTATTTTATTAACGTCTACCTCCACCCCAACTCTAAAGCCAACTGTCATAGTAACATAAAAACAGTAGTTGTACCGAGTAATTTCAATAAATTATATTTTTTAATGTCTACCCTTACCCTAACCCTAAACCCAATTGTCACAGTACTGTAAAAATATGAATTATTGATATACAGTGTCATAAAAAATGCTGCTAAACTGATGTGCATACCGCACTCTAGGCTGGCTGTGTATCCAATCTAGACTTTATCTCTTGGCATTGAGCTATTCGCGAACCTGCTGCTGACTGCTTAGGGTGCAGAGTTTAAAATTTTTAAAGACATGCTATCCTCATACATAAACTGCCAATTTGACTTTAAAATGAATATATTCTTGTTTCAATAACTACTTGATTTGTGGCATAATTGATGAGTATTTTTTCTAATTTTGTGGATTTCCTGTCTGCCATTAACCATCCTCATTGGTTTCCTGTGCAGCACATGCTAGTTGCTATGGTACTGTAACTACAAATGTTTGGAAGAAGCGCATTCAAACTGTGATCAAAACTGACTGAAACCAAAGTCGCTTTAAGGCATGGGTCTGAAACTAGATTCCTGGAGGGCCGCAGTTTTGCTCCAACTCTAATCAAACACAGCTGATGCAACTAATTAGGGCACTCAAGACTACTAGAGACTATTTAGCAAATGTGAGTTGGATGTGGTTGGAGATAAACTATGCAGAGCTGCAGCCCTTCAGCAATTGAGTTTGACACCAATGAGGCAAGTCATTTCACTCGCCGGACATCTTTGAAACGCCTCTAAGGCAGTATGCTCTGGCATTCTGTCTGAATGAGATAACCTTAAATTCTCCAAAACTGCTTGCCAAGCTTAAAACTAAGCAACAACTGTCTCATAAGTTTAGTTTCTAAATTTTTAAATCAAACAAAATCTTTTTTAGGGTGCCCAAGCTGATGTACATGCGCTCTCGAAAGAAACTAGATTAAGACACCAACCACGGCTATGTTACACATTATCATTCTCTGAATAAAGTCTCGTCAGGTTGCGCTGGTCTTCAGAAGTAATTTACAACTTGGTCTTGATGGTAAAGCTCCTCTGGAAATAACAGTCACTCTTTGTGGACATTTGAGTAGATCCTGCCATGCAGACGGATTGTACCTCGCGTTCATTTCATACAGATGACAAAACCAAAAAACGTTTGTTTTCAAGTGCAGTTGGTTCATTTATATTCGTTTTTAAATATTTCTCAAATGATGTTTAACAGAGCAAAGAAATGTTCACAGTATGTCTGATAAAATTTTTTCTTCTGGACAAAGTCTTATTTGTTTTATTTCGGCTAGAATAAAAGCAGTTTTAAATTTTTTAAACACCATTTTAGGGACAAAACTATTAGCCCCTTTAAGCTATATTTTTTCTTGATAATCTACAGAACAAATGACTGTTATACAATAACTTGCCTAATTACCCTAAACTGCCTAGTTAACCTAATTAACCTAGTTAAGCCTTTAAATGTCCCTTTAAGCTGTATAGAAGTTTCTTGAAAAATATCTAGTAAAATATTATTTACTGTCATCATGGCAAAGATAAAATAAATCGGTTATTAGAAATGAGTCATTAAAACTATTATGTTTAGAAATGTAGTGTCTAAAAAGTATGGTCCAAGCTTCTCCCCTGGAAAAATGTTAATCTATAGTATGTAGTATTCCTATAATAATGCACACCTTTCAGCCAATCAGAATCAAGAATTTTAACAGACCATGGAATAAATATATATAAATATATAAATAAATAGATAAATAAATAAGGTCGTTCATTCCATTGTGGTGACCCAAAATTAGTAAAGGGACTAAGTCAAAAAGAAAATGTAATGCACTGTATTTAGTGGTTCTACAAAATATTTAAATTATAATTGATGTGGTACACTATTAACTGTTATATATTCACAAAATAAACAGTAAAAAAGTTTTTAATAAAGTAAAAAGTGAAAAAACTAAAACAAAAAAATTAAACAAAAAAAAAATAAAATATATATTTATATTATATGCACACAACTGCTGATGTAGGATTCACACAACTGGAGTTGATTGTTGACTCATCAGCATCCAGCATAACGAATAATATATTATCTGCTTTTCAGATCATTAAGATGCACTCTTTCCTGGATTACATAATGGGAGGTTGTCAGATTCAGTTCACAGTAAGTATTGGAGAGTACTTCACCCACTCAACCATCAATAAATGTAAATTGTTTATTCAGGCAGTTTAGTTTGCAACTGAGCATCCACAGTTTGGATTCTGTGATTACTGTATTTACAAATTTTCATGTTATTTCAAATCTGTATGACTTTTTTTGCAGAATTTTTTTTGCAGATTTGCACTGTCTGCTTTTTTTATGCAGCTATAATGAATAATGAATGCCTCAGGTCTATTTAATGAATCAGTTATTTTACTCAGTTCACAAAACCTGGCTAAATTATTAGTTCATCATTCAGTAATTATTTTAATCTTAAACTAAATCTATTTTGTGAACTCAGATGACTTTAAATATTATTATGTATTCATTTTATATCTATAGTTTGTCCAGAAAAATAAGGCTTTGCTTTAGTCCACCATTCACTTTTACTACAGATGTTACTACTTCAATGTGTTCCTTGTGCCGCCATTCATGCCGCGGCGACGGCGGTACTTGATGCGCCAGCAGCATTTGACCGCTGGGTGGCACTTTAACCACAGATATTCAGCTTTGCCTTTTCACAATGCTAAACAGACTGTTCTGTAGGCGTAGCTTACTGTATGTGATGTGATGTGTTCAATTAAAATATAATTTTAATATAGTTTTTCTGGTAATAGACATGCTCTTACACTATACTATGCTGTAGAAAAGATACATGGTGAGAAGTCAAAAAGCAAATATAAGAATTAAGTTATTAGCCTTCAGTGCCCGATTAAATTGCGTTGGGGTGAAAATAATGTTTTGATTTCTTTGACTATCATGGCAATGTTATAATCTCAAATCTTAAACGTGCGCATATGAAAAACAGCAAAATAATATAGATTATCCTGCCGGTAGAGCACATCACCTCACAGTTGTGAACTTGCGATCACCTCAACTTACATTTATTTTTTTTTTACCTGGTTTATTGTAAACTTATTAAGTGCAAAGAGGATTCGTTTTGAAAAATAGAATTGAAGAAATGAAAGACAACTAAAATGAAAGCACAAACATTCAGTTCAAATAATTAGTCTTAAATAAATAAATAAATAAATAAATAAAGCAGTCTTTTAGTCTAAATATAGAGAGATGTAGTGTTTGCTATTTTGATAGAACTAAGACTAGACATGTTCATTTATATTTTTAATTTACGTTTTTATTTACATTTTCGTTGTTGATTATATTTACGATCTCATTTTATGTTTCAATTATAGTACATAATAACAAACGAATAATGAAAATAAATGAATAATGAAAATAGGACATAAATTAAGTCTGGCAGGTTTATTTTTAATAATTTAGTTTCAGTTCCGTTTTTTTGTTTTAAAACGTCAATGTTCTGCTTTAAAGTATAACTGTTGTTTTGTTTTGTTTTTTTACTTAATCGCTCAGTATGTTTTGTATTTTAATTTCATATTCAGTCACCTTGCATATGCGTGTGAAATATAATGCCGCATAACCGCGGAAAAAGAAGAAAAGGCTGTCAGTTAAAGCTAATTAATCAAAATTGGCTATATTAAAATACAGCATTTATGTTAGGCAGAGTGTGAACAAACTAAGGCTAACATATGTGCTTGCCTTTTAATGCATTTAAAAATATTTGCGACCTTTTTATAGGCTACAGGCAACTGGTGTATTATGTTTTTTTTTTTTTTTTGTATGGTAAAGGACAATGCACATTATGTTATTGATGTAAACCTAGGCTAAAACTTACCATTGATAAACGTGACCTACCTCAAGCAGATCACTTAAAGTGTAATAAAAATAATGTTGCTGCAGGACATAGGCTAAATGAAGTCCCGCAAGTTTATTTTTAATAATTTAGTTTCAGTACTATTAATTTTTTTCTCAAAACGTCAATAGCACCTTCAATAATCTAAACATCAAAGATGGACCGCAAGATGTGTTGAGTGGCTATGTGGTGAAGAACAATGGCAAAGCTAAGTGTGATTATTGTAATAAACTAATAAGTTATAAAGCAGAGTCCCGACCAACAGGACTAAGCATATGCGGTTGGCTCATTCTTCACAAATATAGAATTAAGATAATGGCGCGTTAGGTTCATTGTGCATCCCGCAGGTGCAACCAACAAGGGTTGTGCATTTGAGTTTAACTTTTTGAGCGTTATAAGCAACTCGTTGTTAGATTTTATTTAAATATATCGAGCCGAAACTAAGCAGCGCGCATTCTCTCCGCCTCCTCGTTTATAACCAGCTGGACACGCCACTGAAGCAGGAGAGACACTCCGTCGTTCATAATCTTAGCTGATGTGTCGGAGTCGAAAGAATATATCAAAGAGGAATGTTCTTTTGACAGTCCCGATATGTTCAATCTTTTTTTCCCTGTCATTTCTCTTCAGCAAATTATATTTTTAAAGCTGCATGATTCTTTTAAAACCGAAAGGCAGAGCCCGTCAATTGGTGTTTTTTCATAAGATACTCCTTTATGAATGTTTTATTTTATGAGTAGTCTTTAATGTGCTTTTTAATAGTTTTATTTTATTCAAAGCAGCACCTAAAAGCGATTTTATCCTCAAAACGTGGCATGAGAGTGATGCATGTCATGTGTCGCATATTGCCTTTTTTTTTATCTTTTTGCATAAAGGTTTTAATCAAAAGACAGGTAATTTAATTACTTTCGATGTGCTAAAATATTTGTTAAATAAATGTTATTTCAAAAAAAGCATATGCAATGTGCTCTGACAGGTAATATCCGATTCTTTCTCTCTTTCAAGTTCAAAGCAAATTTGAATGCCAAAGGATTTTAGATATGCATATACAAGACTATGTAGTATATTAACATCAACAAATTAATAAAATAAGTAGCAAATGAGAAATAAATGACAGACAAGTTGATAAAAACAGACATTATCTCTAATTATCAGAATTGCAAGATTAAAACAGCTGAATATAGGCCTAAATAATCTAGAAAGCAACTACTGCGCGCTGATATTTATTCTTCTTTTTTTCCAATAACGAACAATTTCAACCGCGGGGAGATACCGACAGCTTGATTTGCTGTATTTTCTAACATGTTAGAAGCGGGCAGCGGACATCAGCTAGCCGTAAAGACGGGCCGGCACAAAAAAAACATGGCTGCCGGTGGAGAAGCGGCTGTGCCCTCAGCAGCTGATTGAGACGGAGCTGCATATCCTGAGTGCACTAAATACTCCGAGATCCGGGAGAAATTCTACCCAATAATCCAACACATACAAAACAACTTTGAGTCCCTGTCGAACAGAACCCATCTTACTGGGGGAGTGTGTGTGCTGCTGTGTGTTCACCCAACAATACCCGCTCCTGTCTCCAACACACAAATACTGGAACTCTTTATGTGGACTTACTTTTGATAATAGGCTACTATTATTACCTTTATCCTGTTTAATGTTATCAAAAATCTATTTTTATTTTTATTATTATATTTTTATTTTTTATTCTATTTTTATTTTTATTAATCATTTTTTATTATATGTTATTTTCATATTTGTTTGCACTACTGCCCTTTTTGCACTGTCTTGTTTGTGAGACGCGCACTGCTTTGGCAAAACGAATGTACAGTTACTTGTCATGCCAATAAAGCACCTCAAATGTGAAAATAGCCTAGGCAACAAATAACAAATAGTAGTGTAATAATAACAAAAAATGCCCTTTTCATTTTCATACAATAGGCCTATGTGTGGGTTTTGACAATATGTGTTTAATTAAGCTATAAAGATCAGATGAAATGCATAGTGAAATATGAAATAAATGTCTCTTTTGCTGAAAATTTAATTAATCTATATATTTATTATTTTAAAAATCAACTCATTTTTGCCCAGAGAAAGAGGCGCGCGGCACTAGCGGACATGGGGTGCTTTTCCAAAAAAAGACGTACAGTAACTTGCAGCTGAACTATGCACAGTTTGGGGAAAAAAAGGATATAGTGATGCATGTCCCCCAAAACCCCTAGTTTCTCTGTCGCAGATCCATCATTTGAATCAGGTTAGTTATAAGTAAAACGCACATAATGATAAAGCACACCATCATCACGAGGGCAATTAAATAGACAACCTAAACATATTTTTAATTGTTTATTTACACTGTTAGACCTTACCAGGCTTTTTTACAGTAGAACACTGGCAACACTGTTGCCAGCTACTCACTGTAAAAGTTTGGCTACAGTAAGTAACTGGCAACAGTGTTGCCAGTTAATTACTGAAACTGAACCATTACAGTGAGTGGCTGGCAACAGTGTTGCCAGTTGTTTACTGTAACCGAACCATTGCAGTGAGTAGCTGGCAACAGTGTTGCCAGTTAATTACTGTAATAGAGAAGTAGTGGTAACTAACTGGAAACTGTGTACAGTTAATTACTGTACTGTAGTGTTACAACTCACAGCATTATACTGCATACACAATAGTATGTCAAGGTGTTACTAAAATTAATTAGTATTCTTACCTGTTATTAATTCTTTAAATTAATTAAGTTGTAAATTCTCACAAATTTATTTTATTTTTTTGGCAGCAAACATATATAAAACAGAAAATGTATAACAAAATTAAGAAATCACCACATATAAATATCATCTTACATATTACTGAAAGCCACAGGTCTGCACAGCAAGGCTGCAGTCAAACTAACGTTTAAGCATGCAACATTCTGTCATATGGCACTGTGAAAAGGAGTGGGATTAAACAAAATATTTAGAGATTGAAAAAGCAAGCAACTGGTCCATAATTTTTGTTCAGAGAGGTCATGGTTTGATCTTTGATTAGTCTCAAGCAATCACATGATGTGATTTCGCAGTTCAGAGTTTTCCAAGCTTGAACTTTCCAATGCTGCAAACTGTAAAATTTGTCGCATGAGCTATCATTCCAGGTCTGCAGCATTCACATGCGTATAAATGGAAGTCTATAGGGAGAAAAGTGCAGTGTGACCGGGACTTTAAGCTGTAACTCTAATTAAACACACCTGATAAAACTAATTAAGGCTCGTTAGAAATCTACAGGTAATGTTGAAGCAGGGTGGGAACTAAACTCTGCTGCCCTGCAGTTCTCCAGTAACTTGGAGTTTGACCCCCATGGTATATAGCAGGGGTGCTTAATCCTGTTCCTGGAGATCTACCTTGCTGCAGATTTCAGTTGTTACCCATATCAAACACACCTGCCTGTAATTATCACGTGGTGTTCAGGTCCTAATTAATTGGTTTAGGTGTGTTTGATATGGATAGCAACTGAAATCTGCAGAAGGTAGATCTCCAGGAACAGAATTAAGCACCCCTGGGGCCTGTTTCAGTAAGGAGGTTCAAACAACTCAGAGTTTAAACTTGAACTCTGAGTTGATTTACCGAGAGATTAAAAACTCTGAGTTTTCGGTTTCAGAATAGCTGATCTGAGTTGGGTCAATCAACTTCGAGTAGACCAACTCAGAGTTAAGCGCGCACACCGTGACTTTAAAAAGGCATTATCAATGGAGCGCAGACATTACGAGTGACTATGGCAACATCTTATAAAAGAGATCAGCATTTCTTTCTCCAGCTGAACTTGATGTTCTCATGCAAAGTTATAGCAAATATGAGCGTATATATTTGAAAAGAAGCAACCATCAGTGAAGAAGAAGTTAGCGTGGGAAAACAGCTGCTCAAGTTAATGTCTAATTTCACTTTTTAAGTATTTAAATATTTAAGTATAATAAAATAAGTAATGTAATTTGTGACGTTTATATTTTTTTTCTAAACTTTTTTTTTATACATTTATTAGTTTTAAATGATTTAACAGTGCACTTGTGTGTCTGCCTTTTTTATTGATCAAGTGATAAAGGTTAATATAACATTTAGAAGGTAAGCAGTACTAAAAATAATTTTTAGAAAGAATAATAATCCCATTAATGTAGTTACAGTGCATGTCGAAGGGGAATTTAATTTAATTATTTATTAAAAAAGGATAAGCCATTCTCGTACAGTTCTTCTGTGTGTGACTAAAATGTAGGCAATAGCTATGTTTCCATCCAAATATATTACATAAATGTATGTGCAAAACTGGAATATTGCATAAAAGATGCGAATAAAATTCCATCCAACGAGTCAAAGAGAAAAAAAACGTCACTTCCTGATTAAACTGGCACCAAATATCAACAGTAAAAACAGAATTCACTGTGGTAGAAGAAGCTGCGTCAATTAATTCTTTATTTAGCCTAATTAATGTACTTGCGCCCCGATGTCAGAAGACAATGCTGAAACACAATGAACACGTGGGGGCGTCTGAAGCCATGAGACGCGGAGACTCTTGACACGCACCAGACGTTCGGAGGTAATTAATAATATACACTAATACTGAAACAGTTAAGGCATTTTAGAATGACTAAAACAATATTTAAGACGCTTTACAGTGTGCTCAGCCTGCTGGTTTGTTCATTTACACACATTTTCATTATCATATGATCATGATCTTTTTTAATGTACATACTGTAATTTGTTCAGTAAAAGTGTTTCCATCGTAGTTTATGCGCACATTTTCTATCGAATAAAAGTTTATCCTACTCAGTTATGCGCGTTTTTTATGCATATTATAAAAAATTATGTGCGTCATGACGTTTCTATCAATCGTTTTTATGCACGTATCCAAAATAAGCATTAAAATAGGTGTTTGGAGACGTAAGGCTAAGGCGAGAAATACCGCTTCATCTTTAAAAAAGGGGAGGAGACCGACAGAAACTCTGAGTTTAGAGAATAAAACCTGCTTCTGACCAGGTTAGATTCACAGAGTAAGTTACCACAGTAACTGACTCTGAGTTAAAGTTACCTCTCTTTCAGAAACAGGCTTGACTTACCCTGCTTTCTCGAGTTTAACAAACCTGCCATTTTGAAACGGAAAACCCAGAGTTTCTCTCATTTCAGGGTTAACATACTCTGAGTTTTCAGTTAACCTCCTTTCTGAAACAGGCCCCTGATATATAGCATACTTTTAAAGCAACTGCTAACATTTATCACAATCACTTATCCAATACACACACACACACACAAAGTGCTGCAGTGAAATGTGTTACTCTCTCCTCAATGCTGACCATGCAAAAAAAAAACAAAAACTGAACAGTAAAAAACACAAAATAATTATTTTAAATTTTAAAGTTTTAAATAATTAAAAGCTCTGTCAAATCTCAAAAAGTTTAAAATAATTATAGAAAACAAAAATAAAGTTGGCAACACCGAAAAACCAAAGGATCCAATATTTTATTGTTATAATTATCTCATGACAAAAAACTTTTTTATTGTTTCTAATATAAATTCATAGATGGAAACACAGCTCTGAAAAATACTTAGCAACAAACTCACAACCTGGGACCGGACAGTGGAGCTTTTGTGTGTGGATGGCTATGTGTATCATGTTTTTGTGATTCCCTGTGATGATGTGCACATGTTACCTTACTGAGGTGATGGAATTTTAATTTTGGCTTAGTTGCCAGAAAGATACATTCAACTGTTAGCATCTGTACATTATGGCAGTATGCAATATCCAATAAATACATATACTTAAACAAAAGTAATGTAAGAAGTTATATGAGGAGAGGCTAACTAGCTAACAATGTAGCTTTCAAGTACACAGTTCAAGATAACAACAATATAACTTAAAACACAGCCTTATTTCAGGAACCCTCAAAAACATTTGAACACATTTTACTTACTCATTGTAGATTCTTATTTAAAGCCTAAAACATATCAGACTCAACCTCTGAATTGATGGACAGAGAATAGAGCACATTCAGCAGTAAACAAATCAAACACCTGACTCTCTTAAAGGGCCAGCATTTTCTGAAAACTCTTTCTAACACCTTTGTGTTTAGAATAAGACGGACAGCCTGTGGGAGTGTGTGGTGATGCCTAAATCATTGTTTTTTTACAGTTATTTACTGCACAATCTACAGAGCAACAGTGCAGTTATACTAATTAAACACACCTGATCAAACTAAATCTAAAGGTAGTGTGTTGAAGCAGGGCCGGAACTAAATTCTACTAGGCTGTGGCCTTCCAGGAGTTTGACACCCCTGGTACATAGCATATTTTCAAAGCAACTGCCTACATTTATCACAGTTATGCACATATCGTTTAATAGAAACAATAAAAATATACTATAATATAAACTTCATCCATAGAAAAAAAAAATAAATAAATAATCTGATTCTCATGTCGTTCCAAATCTGTAGTAATAATAAAAAACACAACAAATATAATGATTTATACGTTTATTTAGGAAAGCCTTTATACTGTTAATGGCACTTTTACTTGCCAGTTTTCCAGACAAATTCATTGAGTCTCTGCAAGCAACACAAGTCTCTGTGTGTTGTTTAAGATATATATATATATATATATATATATATATATATTTTTTTTTTTTTTTTTTTTTTAAATAACACATTTTTACTAGTTATTTAGCAAAATACTAAAATTCAGTTGAAAGTGCAATTTAAAATCTTAACTATAGGTCAAACTAGGCAATTAAATTAGATTAATTATAGAAAAAGTAAACAAAGTTATAAAAATTATTGTGACAATTTCTTTGCTCTGTGTGAATATTTTTGCCTTTAAATGCATTTCGTCCATATCTTATACTTACCTTTTAATAAGCTCTGTGGCATTGGTTGACTCCTGATACTCAATGTTAAAAACATAAAAGGAACCAAAGAAAACACAGAGATAAAATAAATATAAAATAGGAACATAAAGCATTAGAGTAGATGGGGCAGTAATGGTTGAACAGTAATTTACCATTTATTATCACAGTAAATATCTGTAATGGTACATAGAGTAAATTACTGTAATTTATTCTTTGCACTACAGAATTTCATACAAATCCTGCTCCTTTTACAGTAAAATACTGTTTCTTTTCATTACAGCCAAACACTGGCTATTTTACAGTTATTTACTGCATAATCTACAGTAAGGGTTAACAGTGTATGCAATTTGAGTTTTTATAACTTTGTTCTTTAAATTATTTATAACTTTGGCTGTTCTATCGAGATGACACCATAAAGGCCTTCAATGCACTGAAATAGGTAATAGGGATACAATGAAAAGCCGATTTCACTATTGACCCTGTTTTTATTCATTGACGGCTTCCCAACGCCGCATTTCTGTTGCGCGAAAAAAAGCTGCTGCAAATAAGCAAATTTATGACAAAACAATTTTAATAGTTTCATAGTAGTAGCTGGTGTGCTTCATCTGCGTGATTCTGATATGACATTCTTCCGCTAAACTTGCACTGTGTTGATGTGTAAATGGGCTATGATCTTTGCTATTTAGGCTAAGGCATCAATGAGCTATAGTTCTCTTTGCAACTTTCAATTTCGAGGTGGGGGAAGTGGGAAGAGGCAATTCAAATGTACCATCTCTAAAAAAAAAAGGCCGCTTATTACCTTATTTTTATTTTATTATTATTAATTTATTCATTCATTCTTCATTCATTTTCTTTTCGGTTTAGTCCCTTTATTAGTCTGTGATCGCCACAGCGGAATGAACCGTCAACTTATCCAGCATATGTTTTACGCAGTGGATGGCAGGAGGGCCAGCTGGGGCTTCGGGACGGAGTGAAAGGAATTTGCCCCGAGTCTGGGAAAGATGGCTTGCCGTAATTACACTAGTTTTCCTATCGCACACATGCGCCAAACAAATAAACAAATAAAAAAGGAAAAGAAAACATCTAGACTTATAGGCTGAGGTCTTTTTGCTTATAATCGCCCTTATGTTTCCGTTTTAAATGTAAGGCTGTTGCATAGAATAATACAATTTTAATTTATTAGTGATTTTGCTGCGTCCCCCTTGATGTTTCAATAACGCATAATAATCTACACACCATATTAAAGACACAGCAGACATAAAGGTTGTGTGTGAGAGACCGAGCAAAAGAGCGCTCTCTTCACAGCTCTGTTGATGCTGCTAGCGGCTTCTTTCTTTTTGTTATTTATTTTGCAGATAATACACCATATGAATAAAACAGAAAGACATAAAACTTTACAAATTACCTTTTGTAGACTCAAAACAAGTGTCATATCTTGATAAGCCTAAGCCACATTGAAATTAATTTAAAGAATTACATTATCTGATATAATAAAATCGCATTAAATAAATAAACCAATATAAAACAAGCAAAAGCAAGCTATAACAGTTTAGGTAGGCCTATACATAAATAAAACCGTTAAAGCCAAATCAAACTTTTATTTTACAATATATTTTCTTTTAAAAGATTTTAGATATTTTCTAAAAACAATAAACACCAGAGAAGGTTTAGAATATTATTTATAAAGTATTTGGATATGATGATTATAATCAAATCGTGCAAACAGAGCATTTTTGGGAACACGTTTCAGGTCTCTCCAGTGCATTTGGGCTGAATGTTTGACTGTGTCTAAATGAGGATGTTATAAAATACATTTTCTACCGCGTTATTAACGAATGCACGATGCCAACAGTCGGGGGACGTTCTGGGGGCTGGGTTTGCGTTACGCGCTGCGAGCTATAGGCCGACAGTGGAAATGCGACATGACTTCGGTCTCACTGATGCCCATTAACACCTGAAAGACAAGCTTTTGGTTATGAGATGGGGGAAGGGGTATGTCTCCACCCTCAAGTGTTTTCCACAAACATGGTTACACAAAATCCAAAACTCCCGAGGACGGATGGCGTAACCGTAGCAAAACCTATGCGTTTTAAAACCAAACCGCAAATGGGGCCTTATGAAAATGAATGTTTCTATGCACAGCAACTTCTGGACTGAACTACTTGTTATTTAAAATATCTCTATTACGCTCTAGCATTCGCCAAAACGAATTTGTACATAAAAACACCGAACATAGCCTAGATGAATAGGGTGTTGCCTGCTGAGCCATGACAGCAGCAGACAATTCCGCACGACCATAAAGCCTTCACCCGACAGTTATTTTCTAATATTCACAACGCGAGCCACAACAATAGACATGCCATGCCCATCATCCTTACAGACAACTTCGCTTTAAACTGTATTAAGGTCCCATTTACACTGCACAGCAGTTTTATATAAAACGTTAATGATACATATAACAGGCTACATTTTGATGGTGAAATAACCTTTTAAACGATGGCTTTTTATTTCAGTATTCAAACATTAAATAACGAATGCATCAAGTGAAATAACGAATATGCAAAAACACATGTATATAAATATAAAGGAATATTATAATTAGCAAAATGCTGCTCTATTTATCTTTGTATTTTTATAATTTTATTATTGTTATTTTTAATATTTTGAATTAATTAAAGCTATAGACAAATACTGCTTGACATTTTAGAAAATGTTTTGCGTATACCCAGTACCGAGAACAAACAAACAAAAGCACATGGCTTGTTAATCAATTTAATCAAGCTCTAGCCACGAATAAAATAATAGACTATTTTATTATTTTAATATTTTAGACGACGGGTTAGTAATTATATTATAAATGGTTATGTTCAGATCAATGAAATAATAACTTTAATAATTCTGCTTTGCATTTTTCTATGCATTACTAACATCACTAAACCATACATTTGTTTTATAAGTTAACCAAATATTTGCAGAGATTCAGCAGTTTTTTTTCTGACGCGTTTGCCAGTCATGCCAGTCAGTGAAAAAAAAAGTAACTGTGGCCCCGTTTGCAGGTATTAAGATTCGATTTTATTAATCTGATTCAGCTTTTATTATTTACAGGACATAAAAATGCAATTAAAAGTTTCAAATCAATGTGCATTGTCCTTTACCATACAAAAAAAAAACATTGTTATACACCATAGCCTGTAGCCTATAAAATGGCCGCAAATCTTTTTAAATGTACTGCAATTTTTTAAATTATACTGCATCCAAAATGGTGAAAAGCCTTGGAGTAACGATTGATGACCAACTAAACTTCTTTGACCACATTTCTAGAACTGCTCGATCGTGCAGATTTGCACTCTATAACATCAGAAAGATCCGACCCTTCTGAACATGCAGCTCAACTCCTTGTTCAAGCTCTTGTTCTCTCCAAACTGGATTACTGCAACTCTCTACTAGCTGGGCTTCCAGCTAACTCTATCAAGCCTCTTCAACTGCTCCAGAATGCAGCAGCACGAGTTGTCTTCAATGAACCTAAACGAGCACATGTCACTCCGCTGCTAGTCCGTTTGCACTGGCTGCCAGTTGCTGCTCGCATCAAATTCAAAACTCTGATGTTTGCCTACAAAGTGACTTCTGGCCTAGCACCTTCTTATCTGCACTCACTTCTGCAGATCTATGTGCCCTCCAGAAACTTGCGTTCTGTGAATGAACGTCGCCTCGTGGTTCCATCCCAAAGAGGGAAAAAATCACTTTCGCGAACGCTCACGCTCAATCTGCCCAGTTGGTGGGATGAACTCCCTAACTGCATCAGAACAGCAGAGTCACTCGCTATTTTCAAGAAACGACTAAAAACTCAACTATTTAGTCTCCACTTCACTTCCTAAGCTGCAATTGCCTCTTTGAATATCACACTAATTGTACAAAAAAAAAAAAAAAAAAAAAAAAAAAAAAAAAAAAAAAAACTACTAACACTTCCCTTCTTAGACTTTACAGACCTGAAACTTGCCTTTAGTACTTATTCATTGTTGCTCTTAGTTGTGTAAATTGCTTCCTTGTCCTCATTTGTAAGTCGCTTTGGATAAAAGCGTCTGCTAAATGACTAAATGTAAATGTAAATGTAAAAGCAAGCGCATATTAGCCGTACCTTGAGTTTGTTCACATTCTGCCTGTATTAACATGCATGCTGTATTTTAATATAGCTTATTTTGATGAATTAGCTCTAACTGACAGCTTTTTCTTCTTTTTCAGCGGTTATGCTCGCATTATATTTCACACGCATATGCAAGGTGACTGAAATTGAAATTCAAATACAAAACATACTGAGTCATTAAGTAAAAAAACAAAACAAAACAACAGTTATAGCTACTTTAAAGGAGAACATTGACGTTTTGAAAAAAAAAAAAAAAACTGAACTGAAACTAAATTATTAAAAAAATAAACCTGCTAGACTTAATTTATGTCCTGCGGCAAAAATATTTTTATTATAATCTGCTTAAAATAGGTCAATTTATTTATTTATTTTTTTGCTTTTGATGAAGCTGCATTCAACTTAAGCTCAATGTCGGCAATGTCTTTAAATAAATAATATATCTAGGCCTATTTTCATTATTCATTAATTTTCATTATTCGTTCATTATTATCTACAATTGTTGAGACATAAAATGAGATAGTAAACTATAATCAACAACGAAAATGTAAGTACAAACAGAAATAAAAACATAAATGAAAATGTCTTGTCTTAGTCCTGTCAAAATAGCAAACACTGAACATCTCTCTATATTTAGGTTAAAAGACTGCTTTATTTATTTATTTATTTATTTATTTATTTATTTAATACTAGTTATTTGTACTGAATGTTTATGCTTTCATTTTAGTTGCAAAAAGATCAGAAATTGATCTCGCATGCACAGGGAAAAAAGGCAATTATGCCACACATGACTTGCATCTCTCTTATGCCAAGTTTTGAGGATAAATTCGCATTTAGATGCTGCTTGAAATAAAATAAAACTATCAAAAAGCACATTAAAGACTTTAATAAAAAATTAAAACATTCATAAAGGAGTATCTTATGGAAAAACACCACGGGCTCTGCTTTCGGTTTTAAAAGAATCAAGCAGCTTTAAAAAATATCTAATTTGCTGAAGAGAAATGACACGAAAAAAAAAATAAAAAGATTAAACATATCGGGACTGTTAAAAGAAAATTCCTCTTTGATATATTCTTTCGACTCCGATACATCAGCTAAGATTATGAATGACGGAGTGTCTCTCCTGCTTCAGCAGCGTGTCCCGCTGGTTAAACGATGAGGCGGAGAGAATGCGCTGCTTAGTGAACCTAACGCGCCATTATTTTAATTCTATATTCGTGAAGAATGAGCCAACCGCATATGCTTAGTCCTGTTGGTCGGGACTCTGCTTTATAACTTAGTTTATTACAATAATCACACTTAGCTTTGCCATCGTTCTTCACATGTTGCCACTCGGCACATCTTGCGCTCCATCTTTAAACAAATGTTTACATTATTGAGGTGCTCTAAGGCGGCGAAGTTTCTGGCAGAGTAGCGAGTGAAAAAATGTGCTTGCAGAAATTGGAATCAAAATTTAAATTATATAACAAGCATCGTATTCTTTCTAATCCTCGCCCAGTTTTAATACAAGTTGTGTTTTTTATATTTGTGGCTGTGAAGTTTATTAAGAATATATATATATATAGCCTACTTTATTTTTTTATACTTTAAGTGATCTGCTTGAGGTAGGTCACGTTTATCAATGGTAAGTTTTAGCCTAAGTTTACATCAATAACATAATGTGCATTGTCCTTTACCATACAAAAAGAAAAAGAAAAAAAAAACATTATTATACATAGTTGCCTTTAGCCTATAAAAAGGCCGCAAATGCATTAAAAGGCAAGCGCATATCTTAGCCTTGAGTTTGTTCACACTCAGCCTGTATTAACATAAATGTTGTATTTTAATATAGCTTATTTTGATGAATTAGCTAAACTTTGGCAGCTTTTTCTTCTTTTTCCGCGGTTATGCGGCATTATATTTCACACACATTTGCAAGGTGACTGAATATGAAGTTAAAATACAAAACATACTGAGCCATAAGTAAAAAACAAAAAAAAAAAAAAACAACAGTTATAGCTACTTTAAAGGAGAACATTGACGTTTTGAAAAAAAAAAAAAAACTGAACAGAACTGAAACTAAATTATTAAAAATAAACCTGCAAGACTTAATTTATGTCCTGCGGCAAAAATAATTTTATTATACTTTTAGTGATCTGCTTAAGGTAGGTCAATTTATTTTTCTCAGTGTTTCACGTACTGTACGGCAATGTCTTTAAATAGCCTAAATAATTTATTTAGGCCTATTTTCATTATTCATTTATTTTCATTATTCGTTTATTATTCGTTTATGTACAATTGTTGAGACATAAATGAGATAGTAAAATATAATCAACAACGAAAATGGAAATAAAAACAGAAATAAAACATAAATGTAAATGTCTTGTCTTAGTCCTATCAAAATAGCAAACACTGAACATCTTTCTATATTTAGGCTGTTTTATTTATTTATTTATTTATTTATTTATTTATTTATTTATTTATTTATTTAAGACTACTTATTTGTACTAAATGTTTGTGCTTTCATTTTAGTTGTCTTTTACTTCTTCAATTCTATTTTCCAAAACGAATCCTCTTTGCACTTAAAAAGTTTACAATAAAGCGTGTTAACAAATTTTAAATGATTAATGAAGGAATTATAATGCTTTGACTTATTGTTTAATATCATTTACAAGCACAGTAGCTGTATGGGCTATTTCTGTCTGTTCGCATCCCGTCCCTTTGCGCCCCCTGGCGGCTCATTCACAAACTGCGGTCATACACTAAAAACAGAGCGGCACCTATTTCAAACGGCGGCGGTACCAGCCGCGGCGTTAATAGCCACTTTGAACTCTCACCTACTGTAGGTTTGTACTAAATGCTAATGTTGTAAGATAAGACCAGATATAGACCTTAATATAGTGAATAACATGGCTTCATTTCTTTAATGGGGTGGTCCACTACGATATCATATTTTAAACTTTAGCCCATGTGTAATGTAGCTGTGTGAACATAAACAGCATCTCTGAATGTAAAATGCTCAAAGTTCAATGCAAAGGGTGAACTTGGTTTTTACAGAATTAGCTTAGCAAAGCCTACAATAAACAAATTTTGGGGCCTACAAAAAAAAACCTCCGGGCCTTGAGAGATCACAAACCTACTTTTACTGCGCACACACACTGCACAGCTAAGGGGTGTGACCAGAGGCGCTGTAACGTTACAGCAGAGGGAGAAAATGCCATCCTGCTATTTCCACAGAGCTTCTCTGTTTCTGTATTTGGGCTTCCAAAGGACACGACACAAAGACAGAAGTGCTTACAGTTCAATAATAATTATGTTCCAGAGAATTATAAAATACATAGCAAGCAGGATTTTACAAAAACACTGCTTCCTGTATCTCTCCCAGTTCAGTGCTGTATTCGGTTAAAATCTTCTCAAAGAAGGTGCTGCTCCAATCAGACGCTGTGAACTTTGAGCCACGACCTGTAAGTGTTTTAATTACTAAAATTGATTATGACATGCACAGTGTCTAACCTTAATGGTACGTTGTAGAAAAGATGCAAACAACAGGAAATGTTCTTCGCCACCACTAAGAATTTAGCTACAAATTAATATTTATTCGTCAAACTGCTGTAAACACACACACACACATACACACACACACACACACACACACACACACACACACTTCACCAGCACGTACAGCCTCTCTCTATGTATGTGCGACTGCAGGGTTTCTCTATAGGCAGCTTTTGCATGTGTTTTATATCTCAGATAATGAAAAAGATATGTGAACGATTCATGATACGTGAAAGACGCCATGTAACGAATTAAGTTAAAAAAATACAGGAGAGCTCGTCTAACTCGTGTAGCAGCAGAAAAATCAATCAAGGCTCACAGAGGTTGCAACGCACATCTTGTGCTTTATTTTTCTGTCAGTACAGTTCTGTCACTACAGAAAATAACTTAATCCGAGCATCAGAGAAAAAGAAAAATAAACACCAGTCCCGCGCACATGTACTTCTTGTATTACACACGTCTACAGATAATTCATAGTATACACGCGCACACATAAACACTCGCACACACATAAACACACACAATGGAAAATTCTCTTAAAGGAGCCGCACACCATTTTCACTCGTTACAGACACTTGTCAGATGTTATTTTAGAGAGCGGGCATGAGGTTGACTGACTGTTTACAAAAAACGTGCATGCTTTTGCAGGCGTGACGTGGAGTCAATCTGCGAATAACAGCACATTATGACACATGACCGGTGGGAGTCACTTGAGGGTGGGCCTTTCAGAGGAACTAGGAAATATATCAGTCGTTTTCATGTTAGCTGAGTAGCTGTATATAATCAGACTGAGATTTATGAAAAAATAGCATGATTTCCTTCGAGTGAAACATGAGCACACATTGCTTTGCATCTTATTAACACAACCAAGCCTTAAAATTACATTCTGGACCACCCCTTTAAACATGTATGTGCTGTATCAATTTTATATTTGTGTTAATACATTAAGAAATGTTTATAATGAATGAAGTAATGTGGCGGGTGCTGTAAGGAAAACACTAGAACACAAAATGTGCAAGTTCATAAATCTTTGTTTTGAAAGTTGATCTACATATTAGGAGGTACTGCATTTTTATGACGACCTTTAATAGAATAAGTCTCGGCACTATGCAACTAAAAACTACAGTGGTGTCCAAAATAATCAGAACACCTGGCTTATTTTTTTATGTTTTAGTTGTTTAATTGAATTTACCATTACCATACCCATAAAAAGAATGAAATATTATTTTAATAAGTCATTATAATGACTATAGAAAAGAGCCATTATAATGAGTTTTACCTCGTTTTACTTAGAAAGAAATGAGCCTAATTCAATATCTCTGTTTGGGAAAAGGATTGTGCTAATTAGTTATCAAATGGCTTAACTAAATTTGGATGGGATTTGGATGGGATATTTTGAGGATGCATTTTATGTTAAATATTTAACAATAAACAAGTGTGTTTGCCTAATAATTTTTAGTTTTTTCTGTGCGTTTTAGAAGGTTTTGGAGATTTTGGGCTGAAAACATTCTGTAAACAAAGTGTAGCTGGCAACACTGACCACCATATACCCATTGTAATGTTGTGGTTTGTGTTTGTCTGTTCTTCTCAGTACCTGCTTATTTGGTGAACTTTGTATTTGCAGACTTTAAAACCCTTTTTTTAGTATTAAGTGAACCATGGTCCATTAGTGGAACCATTAGCCATCCTGATTAATTAAAGGTAAATAACTTCAAGTATGGGGTGGCGCAGTGGCTCATTGTTAAGCACTGTACAAGCACTTCACAGCAAGAAGGTCGCTGTTTAAGTTCCAGCTGGGCCAGCTGGCATTTCTGTGTGGAATTCACATGTTCTCCTAGTATTAAGCCAAACATTTATTTTGTTACTCCCTAACCCTGGTCATGAATCAGTTCTTAAAAATGCACCATTTGCGTTCCATGGGAGAAATAAGGTTCATGCAGGTTTAGAATAACAGTGAGTAAACAATGACAAAATTAACAATTTTGAGTCAACTCATCTTTTTATCAAATGTTATTGTTTTACAGGTGGCCATTGATTTCACTGCCTCAAATGGAGACCCTCGAAACAGCTGCTCCCTCCACTACATCCACCCTTACCAGCCCAATGAGTACCTGAAAGCACTGATCGCTGTTGGGGAGATCTGCCAGGACTATGATAGGTGAGGTAACCCACCAATCATTCCCTTCATCAGTCAGTCAGTCAGTCAGTCAGTCAGTCAGTCAAACAATCAATCAATCATGTGTCCAGTCAAGCAAACAGTCTTGATATTTAATGAACCAACTAAAAGATCTAATCTATTACATAATGTTTATACCAGTTGTGTTCTGACTACTGGCCATTAACCAAACTTTCAGTACAATTAATCAATTAACTACATTGTACTTGTATTACAACAATCAATTGATCAATCGCATATTTAGTCTTATGTAGTGTCTGAATGCAGAGGTTCCATGTCAAACATTGTCTTTCTATACTTCAGTCACTTTCTAACTCAAGATGTCAGTTATAAGCTGAGAGTCAATTATATTTGACCTCTCACAATGTCACACCCTGCTTACCTCAGTGTTCATCTTTGGGGCTCAATGTGCATTTATTAATCTTTTCTGCTTTTGTTCTGTTTCCAGTGACAAAATGTTTCCCGCTTTTGGCTTTGGTGCCCAAATTCCGCCAGACTTTAAAGTAAGTTAAAAAATTGTATGTTTTAAAAATTTGCTTTATTGATATTTACTTTTGGTAAAACTTTTATTTTAATGTAGATACTGCTCCTTAAAAAGAAATTTAACTGACTAAAAGAAACTTTGCAAATATGTCAACTTACACTAACCCTAACCCTCACCTTAACCTAACAGTCTACTTATAATATATTAGGAATTAGTTAGCATGTAGATGCAATGTAACTTAATTCAACAAACGGACCATTAAAATAAAGTGTGACCTTACTTTTAAGTGCTAATCCATTTAAATGTTCATATATGCAGTTTTCTTCTTTCTTCTTTTAACTTTATTTGTTCATAGTCATTTTACTGTTTTGACTGAGTTGGCGTTTAATTTTCTAGTGTTTTTTTGTGTGTATTCTATTACAGAATTTATTATAAATGATTTGTTTACAGGTAATAATTAAAGTTGTATTTATCTCTTTCAAATAAAATTTTTTCTATGATGACATGTTTACAGCATGCTGGAGGGCTGAGGTTCTTCACATGTGGATTACTCAGCTCGATTATTGACAATTTGACATGATCCGAGATAACTTCAAAACTTCTTTGTCATAGCAGCAAGGGTATGTTTCCCTTCGGGTGGGGAACTCCAATGCTATTAGTGGATTTGATTTTAGGAAAATCCACGAATTGGGAGGATTCGGTTCAGAAGCCACTTGTCTGAAAGAGTATGGAACGGGCCAATGAATGCCAATAAATTGGCAGCGTAAGCTTGCACAGGTGTGCTTCATTGGCAATTAACCCAGCATATAAGCACACGTGGAGCAAGAATTCGCTATCCTTTTCGCTTCAGAGACTTCTGATCGAGTCGATGAGGGTTCCTCCTGTGTGATCCAGCGATTCCGAGCGAACGAGAGCATTCTCCCTGTCCAGAGTGTGTACACGCAGCGGCAGACTGTCGAGCTGGGTTTCTCCCTTGCCTGGCGTTCTTTGGATCCAGTCCTCCAGAGCGGTGCGTATAAAGTTGCAACTTCACAAAGAGAGCAACACAGTCGTGCAGCACGTCTTTTTCAGGACGGTGCTCCGACTGGCGTTTCTGAAACGGACATGTTAGCCGTGTTTTCCCGGGCTGCTCTGGCCGTGGGTTGGAGATGGTTTATCCCCCAGCTCCGCGGCCGGACGGACTAGATGGGTGCTACGTAGAGGACCAGAGGGCAAAGCCTTCAAAGCCTCTCGTCCCCTTCTACCCGGAGGTGCACAGTAGGCTCACACGGTCTTGAAGGGCACTTTTTTTTGCTCGTGCTGCATGTCCCTCCACCCTCACCACTCTTGACGGTGGAGCGGCCAGGGGTTATGTGGCGATTCCTCAGGTTAAGCGCGCGGTTGCGGTTAATCTTTGTCCGCGCTGCGCCTCTTCTTGGCAGGGTCCGCCTCGTCTCCCATCCAAAGCCTGTAAGTTATCCGCCTCCCTCGGAGCTAGAGCTTACAGGGCTGCGGGCCAGGCTGCTTCCGCCTTGCATGCGATAGCCACCTACCAGCGCTACCAAGCGCAGGCGCTTGCCGAGCTGCACGAGGGTGGGGTCCAACTCAGGCTTATGAGCTTCGCACCCCAGCCGACTAAGCTCTTCGGACTACTAAGTCCGCTGCGTGTGCGTTGGGGAGGACGATGTCCACACTAGTGGTCCAGGAGCGCCACCCTTGGCTAAAAATTGGCTGATATGCGCAAAGTCGACAAAGTCCGCTTTCTTGACTCCCCCATATCCCAAGCTGGTCTTTTCGGCGACACCGTCTGTGAATTCACCCAGGAATTCAAGGCGGTGAGAGAGCAGTCTGATGGTTGATGTCACCTTCGGCGGGGCCGTAAGCCCGCTCCGCCCGCCGTACCATCCATATCTGCTCCTCGCCAAAGGCGCCCGCCTATGAGAGCTGAACCGCCCCCGCACATGCCTCTGGCGTAGCGAGCACGTCGAGCACCTCGGAAGCAGGCAGCCAATCAGAGTTCGCGAAACGGCCTCCCAAGTTCACGGGTGTGTATTCAATCGCAGATCTGCACGTTTTGAACCGCTGTCTGCATAAGCTGCCATTCAGAATGCTCACGCAGAAGCGCATCCTCCAGTGCGTTCTTCCTCTGGGTTGGTCTGCAGCATTAGACCTGATGGGCGCGTATTTCCAGGTCTCCACTCTTCCTCGCCACAGTAAGTTTCTGCGGTTTGCATTTGAAGGTCGAGCTTGGCAATACAAAGTCCCCCCTTAAATAGTTGTCCCACTGAAACTATTTCAGAGGCTCCTGGGGCATATGGCATTCGTAGCCGCTTCACGCCGCTCGGATTACTCCATATGACACCACTCCAGCACTAGCTTCACGATCGAGTCCCCAGACGTGCATGGAACGCTCGCGCACCGAGTCTCTGTTACTGCGCTGTGTCGCAGCGCCCTCAGCCCTTGGAGCGACCCCTCGTTCCTACAGGCCTGAGTGCCTCTAGGACAGGCGTCCAGCCTTGTCATTTCAACAGATGCTTCCACATGGGCTGGGGGGCTGTGCGTTGCGGGCATGCAGCTGCGGAGCTGTGGAAAGGAACCCAGTTGCATTGGCATATTGCCTGGAGCTGCTGGCAGTGTTTCTCGCTCTCCACCGTTTTTTTTCTGGTGCTGGAGCAGCAACACATGCTGGTCAGGATGGACAGCATGGCGGCGGTTTGGCGTATATCAACCGCTTGGGGGGTATTCGCTCTCGCCGCATGTCTCAGCTCGCCCGCTGTCTGCTCCTCTGGAGTCATCCGCGGCTGAAATCGCTGCACGCCATTCACATTCAGGCAAGCTCAACCGTGCAGCTGATGCGCTCTCACGGCAGCCTTTACGTCCTGGGGAATGGAGACTCCACCCCGAGTCTGTTCAGCTGATATGGGCGCGATTCGGGGAAGCCCAGATCGATCTGTTGCTTCCCCCGAGATTGCTCATTGCCAGTTGTTTTTTTCCCTGACCGAGGGCTCTCTCAGCACGGATGCACTGGGTCACAGCTGGCCTCGGGGCATGCGCAAATACGCGTTTTCTCCAGTGAGCCTGCTTGCGCAGTTACTGTGCAAGGTCAGGGAGGACGAGGAACAGGTTGCTGGTTGCGCCCCTCTGGCCCAACCGGACCTGGATGTCAGAGCTCTCCCTCCTCGCGATGGCCCCCCCCCATCTGTGCGTTGCAATGGCGGACCCGTGTCTTCCCTCTCCGCTAACCACCTTTATCATGCGTACTCCCCTCCTTAGGGCTAGTCCATATGTATTGCCATCATATCTCCCCATTGGGTAGCAGATGGCCTCCGCAGCGTCCTCCCTATCGGGACTGCACGCTCCCAACATACTGTCGTATTATTATAATTATCTAGACACTTGCGACTTTCCGAAAAATATACCTAAATAAGTAAGGGCCAGGGACACGTTGGAGGACTGTGCCTCCCGTGATGTGTGTGCGTCATGCTTGCCTGATTATCCTCTCATCGGAGGCTTTGGTAAGGTGCAGTCATTATGGCGTTTTCCATAGTTCTCCCAATTCATGGATTTTCCTAAAATCAAATCCACTAATAGCATTGGAGTTCCCCACCCGAAGGTGAACGCTCAGGTTACTAAAGTAACCCTCGTTCTCCGAGGAGGGGAACGGAAATGCTATTTACCATCACCATAATGACTGTCCCTTAGCTGTTAGTTCAAGTCTCTTCAGCTTAAAAGGATTGCGAATGCTTGCTCCACGTGTGCTTATATGCTGGGTTAATTGGCAATGAAGCACACCTGCGCAAGCTTACGCTGCCAATTCATTGGCATTCATTGGCCCGTTCCATACCCTTTCAGACAAGTGGCTTCTGAACCAAATCCTCCCAATTCGTGGATTTTCCTAAAATAAAAATCCACTAATAGCATTTCCGCTCCTCTCCCCAGGGAACGAAGGTTACTTTAGTAATCTGAGCATTCTTCATACATCAACTAAACAATCTAAGATAATTTGGCAGATTTTTTATCTTTTAATCATGATAACTAATCTTTGGATAATTTGGAACTTTAATCAAGTTTGCTGATCAGATTAAAATATCTGCACTGTTAGACCTTGTTAGGCTTTTTTACAGTGTAATACTGGCAACACTGTTCCCAGTTAGTCACTGGCTGTGTTCGAAATCGCCTACTACTCAGTAGGTATTGCATTTGAATTTAAACGTACTACTAGGAATTCTATCACAGTGCATCCTGTGATAGCGTAGGATCAATCCGATGCGCACTACAGAACCTTGCTGGAAGTAGTAGGTCATCCGAGTACTTCCCACATGCTGTTTTTCCAATTTTGTAAATTCGGACAAATTTTCAGACAAATGTATTTTTTTTTTTTTTTGCTACAAATAAATATACTGCACAACATAAAATGTTAAGCAGTATCAGCAGATATAAATAAATTTTCTATTTACAATGAAACAGAAAGGCCAAATTAATAAACAACACCTGCAGTGTGTATAGCACAGGAGTCAAACATTTAAATATCATCTTGCGAAAGCCATAATCACACTGCACTTTTTGCCCCATATACTTCCATTCATAAACATGTGAATGTAGACCAGAAATGCAAGCTCATGTGACAAGTTTTGCATGTTGCTGCATTCGAAAATTCAAGCTTGTTAAACTCTGATCTGCGAAATCACATCACGTCATTGCGTGAGACCAATAGAACATCAAAGCATGACCTCTTTGTACAAAAATTTTGAATATGGAGCAATCACTTCCTTTTTTAGCGTCTTTTTAACATCTAATCATTTTGTTTAATCCCACCACTATTTGCAGGGCCAAATGACAGAACTTCACATGCTCAAACTGTGAAACAGTTTGTATGTGCGAAATTCTAACGTACGGCGCTTCGAAAAGGAGCGGAATTAAACAAAATGATTAGACATTTTAAAAAGTGAGCGATTGCTCCGTATTTAAAATTTCTGCACAGAGAGGTCATGTTGATCCTCGATTGGTCTTATGTGTGACCGGGGCCCGTACTGTACTGAATATAACCAAATAGAGGTTCACTTTACTACCCACAACTTCTCCAAACAAAAATTTCTCCAAACAAATGGAAATAAAGCAGAGATGTGTACAAACAATATTTTATTAGACACTTAAATAGAGTTTTTCTTTAAAATGTAATCATATAAAACAGATAGTCAATTACAATAAGTCACAAAACAATACAATAGTTTGTATAATGGTTGTCAGTGGCCACTGCTCTATCACACTCAATATTACACAGGATATACCATTGGGAAAGATCAAAAGGGAAAAAAAGGAAAATGCCACACTCCAGTGCAAACGAAACCTTCAAAACAAAACACTCATTAATAAAGAGAAACTAACCCACACTCAAAATAAACCACCCGCATAACAAACAAAGCCAAAATAACACAACCCTCCCCATATAAGGTAATCCTTGCTTTTAGTATTGAAATGGAAGTTGAACAATAACAGCCCTTCACAATTTACACAAACAAAATACAAACCCATCAAATAGTTAAAATCACAACACTGCACACATACACGCACACTCACAACCGCGCCAACGTCGAAAGAATTTAGCGCACCCTCGCACAATAAGCGCGCGCTCACACCCACACACACACACAATCCTACACACACACACACACTCTGCCTTGACGCAACCGAGTCACACACAATCAGGTGCCGAGAAGGAAAGTGAATCGCCCCTCGTAGCACAAACGGGTCACCAGACAGCAGCAAAACAGCAACGGGCTCTCTATAAAACAACCAGTCAATATTCATTTGCATGTTAATGTTTAAAATCATGTTTCTAGATAAAACATTTACAGACTCTCAAATAGAAACTTGCCCGCAGCCCAGTCAACTGGCTCTTAACGCAAATGATGAGCAATCAACCGATCATACATGGATGTAGCTAAAAGAATTATTAATTATTAATTAACAGCTCTAAAACTCGCCAGAAATAGCCAAAGACATAAACAGAAACATGCCGTTACTCGCTGATGCGATTGCACTTCCTCAGGCCAAAGAAACAGAATTACAGGCTTTTCTAAACACTGCAGGCTTACTGCTCAACGCTCAATGCTTAACGTACATCAAAAGTTTGCACGCACTCAACACACTGCCACTATTCCATGCCAGGGAGAAAACGGAAGCAAGGGAAAACTTCCACACTTTTAAAGGGGTGGTGAGCGTAATTTCCAACTCCATTCACCTAAACATAATGAGGAAACCCCTCCCCCTTGGGGATCCCCCATTACACGCATACGAGTGGGAAACCCCTCCCCTTTGGGGATCACCCCATTACATATGCAGTAAAGTGATGTGATTTTGCAGGTCAGAGTTCACCAAGTTTGAACTTTCCAACGCAGGAAATTGCAATACTTGATACACAAGTTTACGTTTTCCGTCTGACGGATTTGCGTGCATATAAATGGAAGTCTATGGGGAAAAAAGTCCAGTGTGACCACAGCTTAAGGCCCCGTTTACACTAGTACGTTTCAGTTTTAAAACAGCGTTTTAAAATGAAAACGATCCGCGTCCACACTAGCGTTTCACCCAGCGTTTCTGAACAGCTCTCCGTCCACCCTAAAAACCTTAAAACACACATCACTGCTGTCTGTTAAGTTTTTAATATCAAAATGACAATGACAATAACAGTTCTTTATATCATGTTTTCATTTTATTATTAAGATATAGTAAAACAAAGTAGTCAGGATGAAGTGAATGAGGTTATAAAGTACACTGTTCCTTTTGAAGATTTACCTGACATGTCCTCGGGAGTCTGTTTTCCATATCAAACTTGCGAAGTCTGAACTTATGGGGAGAGGATGCAGGACTGAACTGTGTGTGTAGGCTACTTAATAATGAGGAAAAGCCCCAATCAGAGAGGCGAATGTCGGCAGCCCCGCCTTCGTTTTCCGATTTCTCTGTTTTTGCCCCATCCACACTGATACGGAGCAGCAGTGTTTTAGAATGAAAACGGCCTCTTCAGCGTTTCCAAAATCGATGCTCGAAAACTCCGGCGTAGTGTGGACGGATGGCGTAACCGTAGCAAAACTTATGCGTTTTCAAACTAAAACGCATTAGTGTAAACGGGGCCTAAGTCACGTTACTGGGGGCCCACAGCTCTGCAGAGATTAGCTTTAACCCTAATTAAACACACCTGATCAAAGTGAGTCCTTTAAGCTTCTTTGAAATCTATAGTTAAGCTTGCTGAAGCAGGGTGTGAGCTAAATTCTGCTGGGCTTCGGCTTTCTAGGAACTAAGTATGACGCTCATGGAATATTGCATATTTTAAAACAATTGCCAAAATTGTCACAATCACATATCCAATTAAAAAAATTTTAATAAAATAAATAAACAAACTCCATTCAAAAGAAAAAAAAAATCAATCAGCACTGATCCTCATGTTGTTCCAAACCTATAGTAATAAAGTAAGCAACTTATAAAGCAACACTGACTAACAATCAATTTCACATGGTGTTGTGCAAATGGAATAGACAACAGGTGGAAATTCTTGGTGATTAGCAAGACATCTCCAATAAACAAGTGGTTCTGCAAGTGGTGACCACAGTACACTTCTTAGTTCCTATGAGCTGTGGCAAGACGGTTTGCTGTGTCTATCAGCGTAGCGTCCAGAGTATGGACTGGCCCGTCTGTTTCCCAGACCTGAATTTAATTTAGAACAGGGGTTCTCAACTGGTGTGGCATTTGACCCACATTTTTACATGGTCATCAAGCCGCGACCCAAATGTTTTGGAACTATAATATAATTTTAGGGAATCATAATTCATTTGTATTTATTTGTTAACATACACAAGTAGTAAAAGATAAATCATAAGAAAATCACCAAGACTTATATTGTTAAATAAACAATATTTTACAGCTTTCATTTAACAAAATGTATAAAATTATAGAAATATTACAAAGTAAAAACGTCAAATACTGTAAACAGTGGTTAGGGTAAGGAAAATTTAAGTTACCACTAACTAAACTGAACTGTTAATAAAACATTAATGCTGATCCGGCTGAACAGAACAAACCCGCAAATTAAAGTAAAATGGTTAAATTGATCATAACAATTTTATAATAATCACCAGTTATTTGCTTTTCTGCTTTTTTGTGGGCTTTCTTGGCCTTTGCTACACGGTGAGCACAGTAAGATGAGCGCAGTGCCTGGACTTGTTTTAAACATGAAGATGTTAGGCACTTTTGTCATGCCCTCAGCTATTGAAGTCGTCTTTGAAAATAGTCCACAGGTTTGTCCTTGCAACTTGGATGTTTGGTTTCTAAATGTCATTTTAATTTAGAAGGTTTCATGCTCTGTTGTGAGAGCACCTCACTACACACTGACGTTTTAAGACTTTTTTGTCATCAATATATGTAAATCCACACTTTACATATTCGGGGTCGTATTTGCGCTGAAATTTTACATGTCAAACGGATTTCAAAATAAAAGTCCGATATACGCAAAATAAGTTAAAAATGAACTTTTGTTGTTTTTTTGATCACACACTCCACAACCCAATGAAAATGTTCCCATGACCCACTTTTGGGTCGCGACCCACTAGTTGAGAAACACTGATTTAGAACATCTGGGACATCATGTCTCGCTTCATTCACCAATTCACCATAGACTGTCCAAGTCTGAACGGGGTTCTCTCAGGAGACCATCCTCCACCTCATCAGAAGCACACCTAAGCATTGTAGAAAGGTCATGTGGAGGCCACACACTACTGAGCCTCGTTTTGATTTGTTTTAAGGAGATTACATCAAAGCTGGATTAGCCTGTAGTGTGTTTTACACTTCAATTTTGAGTGTGACTCCAAATCGAGACCTCCATGGTTGAACAAATTTGATTTCCATTAATATTTTTTTTTATATTTTGTTGTCAGCACATTCTACTAAACAAAGTATTTGATGAAAATATTTCATTTTATTCAGATCTAGGATGTGTTATTTCAGTGTTCCCTTTATTAAGCAGTTGGTACATACTTTCAGTATCACCTATTATATATACACACAACTACTTATATGTTGCAATAGAAAAGAAACTACTAATGCAGCTTGCATGCAGATCTTAATGTGTTTTAGCTATATTATGTTTTTGATACTATTTTTAATGTGTGTATATTGTCTATTTATTTTTTGATTGGTTTCAATCTCCACTCAACTGATATTTTAACAGACAGAATTTTAACTTGCAAGAGGTTTCCCATACCATATGATAAATTGCCATGGAAACTAGAGTGCTCTGAATCCCTCACTGTTACCTGACATAATATTTCTGAATAATTCATGAACTGCTAATGCCCTTTTAAAATAATCACCTCATCACTCCTACTAATCTATGCCAATCAGTCAAAATCAGGTCATCTGATTGGCTGCCATGTTTTAACCAGAGGTCATAGCTGCAGTGTGGATGGATGTGAGTCTAAGTATGCATTATGCTGACCGGAGTCCGAACCACAGGGAGGCTCCATGTTTTATGCATGGCCTTAACCCATCCATTGGCTGCAATGTCTCTGAATATAAATGAGCCATAAAATAAAGAAATGAATTGTTTTAGTTCTTCCAGGGCATTTATTAGACTTTAATTGTGTAATCTGATATTGCCACAGCTTCAGATATGGGCATTAAACTGTTTTTTTTTTGTCCTCCTCTCTCTTTTTTTGTCCTCCTTTTCTGTCCTCTCTTTTGTCCTCTCTTTTGTCTTTAGGTTTCTCATGATTTTGCAGTGAATTTTGACGAGGACAATCCAGAATGTGCTGGTGAGTCATGGTGGTGTGAGTTTCTTTATACAGATAATAATCAAATCTGTTTTTATTTACTCATCCTCATGTCATTTCAATCCCCTAGGATATTTGTTTGTCTACGAATTACAAATATTTTAAGTGAAATCTGAGAGCTCCTTCATTCTCCATAGAAAAGATTCTGAACCCTTTCAGAGTCCAAATAGATGCAAAAACCATCCTTAAAACAGACCATATGCATTCAGTGGTTTAATCTTAATATTAAGATTATCATGAGCACTGTGCTGTGATGTACATACTCAAGCACAACTTTCTGTGTCAACACAGGAACGTCCGAGTAAGTAATATGCCTGAGGTGGGACCAATCACCCTATACTGAAACTGACCAGAAGAATAAAGTATTTTTTATTTAATGCTTTAAATATTCTTATAGCTTGATATAATTCTGATCGAACAACTGAAGGCATGTGTTTTGAGGATCCTTTCTTAACTTTGAATGAGCCAGGAACTTTGCTGAAGGAGCTCTCAGAATTCATTTAAAACATCTTATTTTGTGTTCCAAAGATAACAGATGATCTCAAGGATTTGGAACGACATGAGGGTAACTAAATGTAACAAATGTGGCCAATCAGACACATATTTATTTTGCTCTATTCCACCATCAACCTCTCCTACCCAGAAAAAACGTTCAAGGTTACAGAAGTAACCCTTCATTCCCCGAGGAGGGGAACAGAAGTGCTATACAGTGGATTTGATTTTGAAAATCCACGTATGGGAGGATTCGGTTCAGAAGCCGCTTGTCTGAAAGAGTATTGAACAGGCCAATGAATGCAATGAATTGGCAGCGTAAGCTTGCACAGGTGTGCTTCATTGCCAATTATCCCAGCATATTAGCACACCTGGAGCGAGCAAACGCCATCCTTTTAAGCTGAACAGATTTTTAAACAGCTAAGGGACAGTCATTATGGCGACGGAGTATAGCACTTCCGTTCCCCTCCTCGGGGAACGAAGGGTTACTTCTGTAACCTCGAACGTTCCCCTTCGGGTGGGGAACGTCAGTGCTATACAGTGGATTTGATTTTGAAAATCCACGAATGGGAGAACTATGGAAAGCGCCATAATGACTGCACCTTACCAACGCCCCCAATGAGGGGATAGTCAAGCAAGCGTGACGCACCCACATCATGGGAGGCGCGGGGGGAATAGTTGGCAGAATTTACATATGGACTAGCCCTAAGAAGGAGGAGTACGCATAGAAAAAAAGTGGTTAGCGAAGAGGGAAGACATGGGTCCACCCAGGGGGGGGACTTAACCGTGGCGTAATAAGCATATGGGATCGCCTAGTGGGGATCACGCATAGCAGGCACCTATACCCAAAACGCGGGCTGACCAGCGGGCAGATCTACAACGTAGTGGGCCAGCAGGTAACTCCTCCGCTGAGTCAGTGCTGGGGGCCACGGAGGAATCTGCAGGGCTCACCTGACGGGGAACTTTACTGACAGATAAAAAGGCACACGAACCTCCATGTTAGGGAGAATGGCGCAGCAAGCGTGTTTCAACACCCTACCGAGTTGTTTCCTCAATCACCAAAGGGTTACCCAATACCCTTGAGAAAACCGGCTCCACTCGCATATTGTAAAACCTTGCAAATGTGTTGGGTGTCGCCCAGCCCGCAGCTCTACAAATGTCTGTTAGAGAGGCACCGCGTGCACGCGCCCAAGAGGATGCAAAGCTCCGAGTGGAGTGTGCACGCACTCCCGGGGGACACGGCTCACCTCTGCTTGAATAAGCGAGTGAAATGGCATCCACAATCCAGTGGGATAATCTTTGTTTCGATACGGCACTTCCCTGCTGCCGACCGCCATAACAGACAAAGAGCTGCTCAGATGATCTAAAGTTCTGAGTACGGTCCACATAAACGCGCAGGGCGCGAACTGAACAAAGTAAGGAAAGGGCTGGGTCTGCCTCCTCCGAGGCAGCGCTTGCAGGTTCACTACCTGATCTCTAAAGGGGGTGGTAGGAACCTTGTGCACATACCCGGGCGGGGTCTCAGGATAACATGAGAGTAGTTCGGCCCGAATTCCAGGCACGAGTCACTGACCGAAAATGCATCCAGGTCCCCGACCCTCTTGATGGAGGCCATTGCGACCAGCAGAGCTGTCTTCAGGGACAGAAATCTTTGAGATACTGAATCGAGTGGCTCGAAGGGATCTGCGCGTAAACTTGTGAGAACAAGGGTAATCCCAAGAGGGTATGAGAGGGAGGCGGGATGGATTAATTCGCCTAGCACCCCTGAGGAACCGGATGATGAGGTTGTGCTTTCCCACGGTGCCGCCAGCTACCGCGTTATGATAAGCGGAGATGGCGGCCACGTAAACCTTGAGAGTGGAGGGCGACAGCCTGCTGTCCAGCTTCTCTTGAAGGAAAGAGAGCACAATAATGATCTGGCAATTTCATGGGGTCTTCTCTGCGAGAGACGCACCATTCAGTGAATAGACTCCACTTCAGGGCGTAGGCGCGCCTCGTGGAGGGGGCTTTAGCCTGAGTGATGGTATTAACCACCGCACTCGGTAGGTTATCTAAGTCTTCCTCGTGTCTAGGGACCACATGTGGAGGTTCCAAAGATCGGGGCGAGGGTCCCAGATGGTGCCCTGTCCCTGAGAGAGTAGGTCCTCTCTCAAAGGGATCTGCCAGGGGAGGGTCGTCGTGAGGAGGGAGAGCTCTGATATCCAGGTCCGGTTGGGCCAGAGGGGCGCAACTAGCAGAACCTGTTCTTCGTTCTTCCTGACCTTGCACAGAAACTGCGTGAGCAGGCTCACTGGGGGAAACGCATATTTGCGCATGCCCCGAGGCCAGCTGTGGGCCAGTGCATCCGTGCCGAGAGAGCCCTCGGTCAGGGAAAAAAACAACTAGCAATAAGCGTTCTCGGTGGAAGCAAACAGATCGATTTGGGCCTCCCTGAATCGCGCCCATATCAGCTGGACAGACTGGAGTCTCCATTTTCCAGGGCTTAACAGCTGCCGTGAGAGCGCATCGGCTGCACGGTTGAGCGTGCCTGGAACGTGAATGGCGCGCAGCGATTTCAGCCGCGGATGGCTCCAGAGGAGCAGACGGCGGGCGAGCTAAGACATGCGGCGAGAGCGCATACCCCCCATGCGGTTGATATACGCTGCCGCCACCGTACTGTTCATCCTGACCAGCACATGTTGCCGCTCCAGCTCCGGTAAAAAGCGCTGGAGAGCGAGGAACACTGCCAACAGCTCGAGGCGATTGATATGCCAATGCAACTGGGCACCCTTCCACAGGCCCGTAGCTGCATGCCCGCGACACACAGCCCCCCAGCCCATGTTGGAAGCATCTGTTGAAACAACAACATGGCTGGACGCCTGTCCTAGAGGCACACCAGCCTGTAGGAACGAGGGGTCATCCCAAGGGCTGAGGGCGCGACAACACAGCGCAGTAACAGAGACTCGGTGTGTGCCCGCGTGCCATGCGCGTCTTGGGACCCGATCGTGAAGCCAGTGCTGGAGTGGTCTCATATGGAGCAATCCAAGCGGCGTGACGGCAGCTGCGGATGCCATATGCCCCAGGAGCCTCTGAAAGAACTTCAGTGGGACCACTAGTTTGCTGTCGAGCTCTCTCAGACAGCCCAGCAACAGGCGAGCGCATTCCTCGGAGAGGTGTGCTACCATGGTGACCGAGTCCAGCTCCATCCCGAGAAAAGAGATCCTCTGCACAGGGGCGAGTTTGCTCTTTTCTCGGTTGACCTGAAGCCCCAGTAGGCGGAGATGCCGAAGCACCTTGTCCCTGTGCATAATCAATTGCTCCCGTGAGTGGGCTAAAATCAGCCAGTCGTCGAGATAATGCGAGTATGCGGATGCCCGCGAGCCGAAGGGGCGCTAAGGCACCCTCCACGAGTTTGGTGAAGATTCGCGGAGACAGAGAGAGGCCGAAGGGGAGGACCTTGTATTGCCATGCTCAACCCTCGAACGCAAACCGCAGAAATTGGCGGTGGCGTGGAAGAATGGAGACAAGAAAATACATGTCCTTCAGGTCTATAGCTGCAAACCAATCCCGAGGACGAACGCATTGGAGGATGCGCCTCTGCATGAGCATTCTGAATGGCAGCTTGTGCAGACAGCGGTTCAAAACGCGCAGATCTAGGATTGGTCGTGACCCACCGCTCTTTTTGGGTACGATAAAGTATGGGCTGTAAAACCCTCTCTCCATCTCGGCTGGAGGAACTGGCTCGATTGCACCCTTCGCCAGGAGGGCAGCAATCTCCTCTCACAAGACTGGGGCAGACAGGGGGTTGACCTTGGTGAAATACACGCCCGTGAACTTGGGGGGCCTCTTCGCGAACTGAATCGCGTAACCGAGTCTGATTGTGCGTATGAGCCACCGCAAGGGGCTGGCCCGCGCTAAACAGGCAGGCAGAGCCCTCGCTAATAGAGTCATCGCTACAATCGCTGACGTACCAGCGGTGGGGCAGCGCATAGTGGGTGTGCTGGTCCGGGAAGCACGAGGGTCCCGCGGAAGTGCTGGAGGAGAGCGATTCGCTCTGGCTCCGCACCCTGAATCCGGAGAGGGGGCTGGAGGGCTGAGGGAAAGGAGACCGTCCCCCCAGCGCTCGTGAGCCACTGGCGAAGCACGTAGAATCTGCGAGCCAGAAGGCAGCGCGTCCCGGCCTGGCAGAGTTCGTGCTGTCACATCCGGGGAAGGCTAAAAATGCTCTTTCATTGATGTTTTGGTGGCAATGAAAAGTACCATTGGAATCGGGGCCCCGCCCTCCAGCAGGAAAAGAGCAAGTTTCCTCTTCTGCGGATGGCCTGTCTCAGGGACGCTTCGCAGTCCGTTTACCAGACTTAACGGCGCCCTGGGCAGGGGGGCTGCCTGCTTTCAAGGAGTACGGTGCGCTGGCTTGGCCGGAGGCGCCCTCGGCGAGTAGCAGCGCAGGTGGATGGCTCGGCAGGCGGAGTGGGCTTACGGCTGCGCCGATAGATGACATTGCCCATTGCATCCGACTGCTCTTTCACCGCCTTGAATTCCTGGGTGAATTTACCGACGGTGTCGCCGAACAGGCCAGCCTGGGATATGGGTGAGTCAAGAAAGCAAACTTTGTCAACATCGCGCATATCGGCCAGGTTTAGCCAGAGGTGGCGTTCCTGAACCACAAGTGTGGACATCGTACTTCCCAGCGCACACGCGGCAGACTTAGTAGTTCGAAGAGCATAGTCAATCGCGATGCGCAGCTCATGTAGTAAGCCTGGGTTAGACCCGCCCTCGTGCAGCTCGGCTAGCACCTGCGCTTGGTAGCGCTGGTAGGTGGCCATCGCGTGCAAAGCAGAAGCAGCCTCGCCCGCAGCCTTATAAGCTCTGGCTTCGAGGGAGGCAGATAACCTACAGGCTTTGGACGGGAGGCGGGGCAAACCCCGCTACGTAGGGGCACCACGCGGACAAAGATTGACCGCGATAGCACGCTCCACTAAAGGGATCGGCTTATACCCCCTGGTAGCTCCGCCGTCAAGGGCGGTGAGGGCGGAGGGACACGCAGCACGGGCAGAGAAAGGTGCCCTCCAAGACTGCGTGAGCCTACTGTGCACTTCCGGGAAGAAGGGGACGAGAGGCTTCAAAGGCTTCGCCTTCTGGTCCTCCACGTAGCACCCATCTAGTCGGTCAGGCCGCGGAGCTGGGGGATGAACCAGCTCCAACCCCACAGCCGAAGCAGCCCGGGAAAGCACGGCTAACATGTCCGCTTCAGGATCCGTTTTGATGGCGCTCACCTGCCTGGAGGGGCGAGTGGGTCAGGATCTTCGTCGGACAGTGAAAGCCCACCCTCCGATGACCTCTGATCTCTGGTGTCAGCGAGCGTGAGAGCTACCATCTGGTTTGACGGATCACTCCCACTGCCCGAAGCTTGGATGGAGCGCCGTGAGGAGCGAGAAGTCCGCGAGCCCCTGGGTGACGGATTCTCTCTCACTGGAACCCTCAGATCTGCCCGAGCGCCCGCTGCAGAGCAGGAGGCAACTGGAGTGGCTCGCTCTCTTACGAAAGTTAGCCGCGATCTTAGCTGTGCAACGGTCATGGCATCGCACTGACGACATGAACCGCCGCGAGCACCACATTAACATGCTGGACCCCCAAATATGCAATGCAGTGATCGTGTCCATCATCCGGAGCCAGGAAACCCCCGCATCCAGAAACGCACAGTCAGAGCGCCATCCTGAAAAGGACATGCTGCACGACTGTGTTGCTCTTTTAGGAAAAGTTGCAACAATACGCACCACTCTGGAGGACTGGACCAAAAGAACCACAGGCAAGGGAGAAACCCAGCTCGACCGTCTGCCGCCGCGAAAACCCACTCTGAACCGGGAGACATCCGTTCATTCTGAAGTCGCTGAACCAGCAAGAGGAACCCTCATCGACTTGATCAGAAAGTCTCTGAAGCAAAAAGGATGGCGTTTGCTCGCTCCAGGTGTGCTTATATGCTGGGATAATTGGCAATGAAGCACACCTGTGCAAGCTTACGCTGCCAATTCATTGCATTCATTGGCCCGTTCAATACTCTTTCAGACAAGTGGCTTCTGAACCGAATCCTCCTGTACGTGGATTTTCAAAATCAAATGCACTGTATAGCACTGAAGTTCCCCAACCGAAGGGGAACTGGATGGTCAGTGTGTAATACAATTCCAATGTATTCAAAAATGGGTTAACTGCTCAGGAATTCCCATCTCTGATACCTTTTTTTCTATCTTTTCCGTCAAGAGTCTAGTTAAGTTTAGTGCACACGAAACCAGAAGTCAACACGACTAGACCTTTTGCCGCCTCAAAAACTTCATACGACAGACTCCACCCCACTACAAGCCTCACAGGACAAAGAGCTGACCACCAGCTAACCACATCTGACATCTGGAGTCTGACACAGAGGGATCCATTTGCAGTATATTTATTAAACACAGTTTAATCACAATCACACAATACGCACTTGCGTGCAAACTCGCATCAAACGTAGTTAGTATGGGTCTATGGGCAGGTGGCTGCCTGTCAAGGAGTGTGATAGCAGGTCTTTAGGATATAAAGTTCAGAGGTGAGATATCAGGCTGGGTTCAGGGCAGGTGGCTGGGATCAAAGTCAAGGGTACAAGCAAGGTTCGAGGCAGGCAGCAAGCAAGGCAAGGTAGATATTCAGTCCAGGTAATACGCAGGAGATCAGGCAAGGAGATAACGCTCAGTAATGTCAGACAGGGCAGAACAAGACTTCGCACAGGACTGAGTGTGTGAGCAGCTTATAAGTGTGTGCAAGGATCATTAGTATGATGTGCTGCAGGTGTGTGTAGCAATCAGTGTATGAACATGACATAATGGTTAGAAGTCCGGTGATAATCACCTCTGCTGGCCAGAAAGGGGAATGACTGGGACCGAGTCGGTGACAGAGCCCCCCTCCTGCAAACGGCTCGTGACGTGAGAGGGACCACAACGCCGGGGTCTTCCCCGGGGACGAGGGGCCGGCATTTCCGGATGCTGGAGGTGAAACTCACTTAATAGAGTTGGGTCGAGAATATCCTTACGGTTGATTCAAGATCGTTCCTCCGGACCGTACCCATCCCAGTCGATCAGGTACTGAAGTTGTCCCCCCGGCTTCTGGACTTCAGGAACTCATGGATCTGGTAAGCCTCCTCTCCATCAATAATGACTGGCGGGGGACCCTGATCACCGGCTGCCACCTCCCTATCCACCTCGGCTGGACTAACAGCAGGCTTGAGCAGAGAGACATGAAATGCGGGAGAGATATGATAGTGATTAGGCAGGATTAGGCGGTAAGAAGCTGGAGAAATTTGACTATCTATTTGGAATGGACCAACATACCTGGGGCTGAGTTTCTTACAGGGGAGTCTGAGGCGTAGATCTCGGGTGGATAGCCAAACCCATTGGCCTGGGGAGTACGTGGGGCTGAGGCGCCGATGATGATCTGCCTGCTCCTTGAAGCGTCTGACAGCATGGGAAAGGTGAGTTTGTGCCGCATTCCAGATGTTCTCACATTCCTTAAACCAGTGGTCTACTGCTGGGAGTTAGGAGGGTTCTCCAGACCAGGGAAACAGAGGGGGTTGAAAGCCTAGTACACATTGGAAGGGGGTAAGTCCAGTGGATGCTTTTCTCAGGGAATTTTGTGCATATTCCGCCCACATTAGATACCGACTCCACTCTTCTTGATTGGCATGGCAGTAAGTGTGAAGGAATCGTCCAATCTCCTGAATGAGACGTACGGTCTGGTCGTTGGACTGTGGGTGGTAACCGGAGGTGAGACTGATGTAGACTTGCAGGTTTTTGAAGAAGGCAGACCATAAGCGGGAGGTAAACTGGGGACCTCTGTCGAACACAATGTCTTCAGGTAAACCATAATAACGGAAAACATAATTGCAGAGCAATTCTGCTGTTTCTAGGGCTGTGGGTAATTTGGGAATGGGAATCAATCTGCATGACTTGGAAAATCTATCAACGACGGTGAGTATGGTGGTGTGGCCTTGGGATGCGGGAAGATCGTTAATGAAGTCTATGGCAATATGTGACCAGAGACGACGTGGGATTTCCAGGGGTTGTAGCAGACCAGCGGGACGATGACGAGAAGGTTTGTTCATGTGACATAGTGCACAATTCTTGATAACTTTGATGACGTCTTTGTTAACTGAGAGCCACCAGTATCGGTTCTGAATCAGCTCTATAGTGGCAGTGATACCTGGGTGTCCGGAGCTGGGATTGCCATGAACTTCTGAGATAAGTTTCTCTCTTAGAGACAGGGGAACAAAGATCTTGTTTTCGGGGCACGCCGGAGGTGTGGGGTTATGCAACAAAGCTTGGGTGATTTCAGTATCAATATCCCATCTGATGGGGGCCAAGACAATGGATTCCTTAAGTACCGGTTGTTTATCCACAGTCAGTACTTCTTCATCAGAGAGGTGGGAGAGAGCATCAGCCTTGACATTTCTGAATCCGGGGATATACGTGACTGTGAAGTCCAAACGAGTGAAGAACAGCACCCATCTGGCCTGCCTGGGGTTTAGTCTTGGCTGAGCGAATATATTCCAGGTTCTTGTGGTCAGTAATCACTACAAATGGATGTTTGGCTCCTTCTAGCATGCCTCCACTCCTCCATTGCTGCTTTCATGGCTAAGATCTCACAGTTTCCTACATCGTAGTTTCTTTCAGCCGAAGTTAGCTTGCAGGAGTAGAAGGGGCAAGGGTGGAGCTTATTAAAATTTTCATTTTGACATGGTTAATGTGTTCCTGTAAGGAATTGGAGTAGATGAGGGTGTTGTCAATGTACACAATGACCCATTGATTCAGCATATTTCGAAACACTTCATTAATGAAATCCTGGAAGACGGAAGGACTGTTTGCTAGGCTGCAGGGCATACCCAAGTATTCATAGTGGCCATTTACAGTAGAATACCCAGTCTTACATTCGTCTCCTTGTTTAATTCGGATGAGGTTATAAGCACTGCGAAGATCAAGCTTGGTGAAATACCGGGCTGAGCGTAACTGTTCAAGGGCTGCTGGGACCAATGGCAAGGGGTAACGGTTCTTTACAGTGATATCATTCAAGCCTCTGTAATCGATACAAGGACGTAAACTTCCATCTTTCTTCTCTACGAAGAAGAAGCCAGCTGATGCGGGTGATGTTGATGGGCGGATGAATCCCTTCTCCAATTCCTCCTTTATGTAAGCATTCATGGTCTCTGTTTCAGTCTGAGAAAGAGGAAAGATTCTCCCATGAGGGGGCGTTGTACCAGGTAATAATTCAATGGCACAGTCATACTCACGGTGAGGGGGAAGCTTGGTGGCTTTTTGCTTGCTAAATGCCTCAGAAAGATCTTGGTATACTTCGGGGATCTGATTATTCTTGGGGTCATCGGGACAGGTAACAATAGCGTTGAGCTGGACAGGGACAATAGATCGCAAGCATTTATCAAGACATAAATCACCAGTAATCTCACCAGGAATGATGCCGTGTTGAGGAGAATTAGTGACCAGAAACATGAGTTGTTCTTCATGGAGAGAGCCTGTTATAAACAGAGAGTTGCAGAGTGCGGTAAGTAATATTTCCATCCCCTAGCAGGCGTCCGTCTATCGCCGTGATTGCTAAAGGGGAATCACAGGAAGTTAGTGGAATGGAGTTGTTACTGGCAAACGTGTAATCCATAAAATTGCCTGCAGCTCCTGAATTGACCATAGCGACAGTATGAATCAAAACATTTTCATAACTCAGACAAATGGGTACAGTTAACGTGTTATTTTGTTTGGAAAAGATGGGGCCTGTGCGCACTAGGGGCCCCTGCGAGGGGGGAGAAAAAAAGACAAATTCGCAGTGTCTGTTTAGGCTAATTGCAAATAGCGCATCTAGTTGGACTAAGCTATTCAGGGTTTACGCCCATCGATGCCTGATTGATAGAGATAAGATAAGTAAAGAGCTATAAAATAATACAGCAGCAGTGGCGCACCTTGTAAGGCGCACAGCATCATCTTTTGACGCGATTAATCATAACATTGGTTCGAATCCACCATCAGCTGAACTCGTGCTACTTTTTTTCTCCCCATTACATATCAGATTGGAAATATATTTATTTTTAACAGGAAAGAAATTTTTTTTTTAAATAATGCAAATGTGATATAAAGTCACAAGTGTCTCGTGGGTATTTAATAATGTTTAGCCTTATTATAGGCGCCTGCCGCGCCTCCCTCTCTTCAAAAACTATATTGCTCAGACAACTGTATTTCCTCTGAGCAAAAAAATCGCGATCACATATTAATATTATTATTGTATTTAAACTGCCTTTCTTTCTTTAACTAAACAGAATGCTGTAATTGGTCAAGTGCGGAAACGTCAGTTTTGTAATAACCCGCACTGAACTGAGCGGACTTTAGTGTAACGTTATATCTGTCATAGATCAAAAATGAGTGGACAAGTGGATTTAGCAAACGCGACAGAAAGAGGAGAGAAGGCATCTTTATTGAGGCATTTTCCATACACATTATCTTTAAACAGACCCGTGATCAGGAGAATGAGGGTACAGAAGAAGACGTTATGGTAACTTTAAATGATGAGTAACGTTAGCTAGCATTAACCAGGCGAAGGAGGCTAACGGCAGCGCAGCACGGACTGGATTCATCGTGTGAGAGACAGACAGAAAAGGAGAGAGAGGGAGAGAGAGAGAGAGAGAGAGAGAAAGAGAAAGGCCCAGAAGAGGAGAGAGACGGGAGAGAAGAGGTATAGTGTGTGTGATTTCGGATACTTTTAGGTTTATAATCAAGTCTTCATCACGAGAAGAGTAGAGAAAATACAGGGAGAGGAGGAGAGAGACAGTAAATCAGTGTTTGTATTATGAAAGACTCAGATTCATAGAACTCAGATTCATAGAACTGGATTGGAGAAGCATTGTGCATTATATGCCATGGCAACAATATGCTTTATAAGTTTGTAAAAGCAATACATTAAAATACCCTTTAAAAAAAAAATATATATATATATATATATATATATATATATATATATATATATATATATATATATATATATATATATATATATATATATATATATATATATATATATAGTTTTATAGTTTTATTAGTATTTTTTTTAATGCTTTGAAAATAATTTAAATCTTTGTAGACTATAAATGCATATGTACTATATATAATTTATTTAAATATGTGGGCAACAAATTATAGATTCATTTTATTTAAAAATTATTATATTATTCCTATTTTTTAAATTCAACTATACGGGTGCGGCCAGGTAGGGGGCCTTACAAGATAATGTGCCCAGGGGCCCCTGAGTTCTTGATCCGGGCCTGGACCCAATAGACCGCAATACAGGCATAGATTATTCTTTAAACTTCTCTCACGTTCTTCACGCAATAGCTGGGTCCTACCCAGTTGCATGGGTTCAGCGGGGCATAGAGCTGTGGGGGTTTCAGTGGTTACTGGACACAGGGAAACAGAACGATAAGGCCTTCGTGTACAGAGTAAATTGTCCAACCTGATAGAAAGTTCGATGAGCTTGTCCAGAGACTGCGTGCATACTCACATCAAACGTAGTTAGTATGGGTCTATGGGCAGGCGGCTGGCTGTCAAGGAGTGTGATAACAGGCATGGGTCAGAGGCAGGCGGCGTGGTTCAGAGGTGAGATATCAGGCTGAGTTCAGGGCAGGCGACGTGGATCAAAATTAAGGGTACAAGCAAGGTTCGAGGCAGGTGGCAGGCAAGGCAAGGTAGATATTCAGTCCAGGTAATACGCGGGAGATCAGGCAAGGAGATAACGCTCAGTAATGTCAAACAGGGCAGAACTAGACTTCGCACAGGACTGAGTGTGTGAGCAGCTTATAAGCGTGTGCAAGGATTATCAGTATGATGTGCTGCAGGTGTGTGTAGCAATCAGTGTATGAGCATGACGTAATGGTTAGAAGTCCGGTGATGGTGACCTCTGCTGGCCAGCGAGGGGAATGACTGGGACCAAGTCGGTGACAACATGGTTACCTCCGCTCAATAGAAGGAGTTTTTCCCATTACAAAAGGAACACAAGTAGCACCTGCAGGTTACCACTGAACTGGTGTAAACTAAATGTAACCCTAAGGAAACCATAGATGGGTTAAATTGATTATTTTCGGTTCGCTTTATTTGGTCATACAAAATCTGAGTTTTTTTTTCATCATTAAATTTTCTCAAACTCTTATTTTTCTTCCTTTACTCTTCTCTACAACTGGTATGAATTTGTGTTTGTGCTAGTTTCTGTTAGATTAGTCAACAAAGTATTTTAAAATATTTTAAGTAAACATAAATGTTTTATTTTTGATAGCAATAGCTGTAATTAAAGTCAACTTTCTGTTCAAACGATCACCAGACGATTGACTTGTTTGGAATTAAAGAGTCGAGTCTTTTGAAGCCCTGTTCAAATGAATTTTCAATTGACTTTGAGCTAATTCACTACATTAATAACAATATTTTCATTTTTGGGTAAACTAACACTTTAGGAAAAGTTTCAAATAAAAACAGTCGAGAATAGAATAGAGTGTCTCTTTTGCAGATGACCTGATGAACTATATGTGTGTTTTGCAGGTGTTCAAGGTGTCATTGAGGCTTATCAGAATTGCCTCCCGAAAATCCAGTTATATGGCCCCACTAATATTGCTCCAATCATCCAGAAAGTTGCAAACTCTGCTTCCGAGGAGATGCACACCAAAGAAGCCATGGTTAGTGTGAGAGAGAAAAAACACAGTTTTATAAACAAGCACAATATAAATCATAATCAGGATTATTCTTCTATTGTCAAATTAAGAAAGGTTAGAGTACACTCAAAATAATATAAATAATGTTATTAAATAATATTAAACAATAAATAATACAATTTTGTTTGTTACAATAGAGATTTTAGAGTCTCGATTGTTTTCCTAATTACCTAGGAATACTTCATACTGCTGATCCTGACGGATGGAGTGATCACAGATATGGCAGACACACGAGAGGCGATTGTTCATGCGTCACACCTGCCCATGTCCGTCATCATCGTCGGCATAGGAAGCGCAGACTTCAGTGACATGCAGATGCTGGATGGCGATGATGGAATCCTCCGCTCTCCAAAAGGAGAACCGGTCCTGAGGGACATTGTGCAGTTTGTGCCCTTCCGCAACTTCAAACATGTAAGTAAAATATGGTCGGAACCTAATATGGTCATACATTTTATTTTTTTATAAATCTAAATAGGCTGAATATTTCTGTTTGAATATTCTTAGTTACAACATCTGTGATAGCAAAGATGATACAATTTATCACACTTTTTTATCATTGAAACATTTGCAATTTTTTTTATGGAAATAAAAACTTTTTTCATGTGACCCAGATGGGAGTGAGGTATAGGGGGTGAGTGTAGCGGAGGCCAACAAGTGAAGTGCTATGCAGGTTAACCTGACTCTTCTGAACTCTAAAGCGGCTCTAGTGACAGACGCTTGAGGGCATGGTCTTTAGCCTCCTTGCGAGAGCAACCGACTCGCATGTGGAATGTCGCCGGTTCGATCCCAGAGCAAGTTGGATGGTGTAGGACCAGCGGGGGTTACACTTCACTCTCACGTTTGTCCATAAGTGAAAGGATGTCATAAGCACTTCAATAATCACGCGCTCTTTATTATCATGAACTCAAGAAGTTGGTTATTTCAAATATAGATGCATGGCGAGTGCATGCAAGCTTTCTGGAGAAAGTGAAACTTTTAGACGAGCTCTTAAAACAAAAAGAGTACACAGCAGATTTTGTGGCTGTTCATCAAGACGATGACCAGGTTTGTTTGAGCTCAGGTCAACCATGACTTGTTATTATATGTAAAGGTTACCCAAAAAGTAGTATGGTACAGTTCATCTTTTGGTACCTTTTGACTGTAGGAACTACTATAAAAGTGCACTGAACCGAACCGTACCGTACCGTATCACTCAGGGGAAATGGGCTAAAAGACTGCACTAAGGTCCATAAGATGAAGAATGGTTAGTAGACCAGAGTCTGCGGCCATTAACAGTTCATTAGTTATTCTGACAAGAGCAGTCTCAGTACTGTGGTTAGGGTGAAAGCCGGACTGAAATTGCTCAAACAGATTGTGAGTGGAGAGATGGTTATGAATTTGGAATGCAACATATATTTCAAAGACCAGAAGTCATTCATTTTCAATGGAGAGTAGCCTGGAAGCTGCGCGGAGTTCCGATCATCTCTGTATGTGGAAAATTCGAATCCGAGTTAAGCTGCTGATCCGTTAAAATATTTGAACTCCTGTGACTAGACCATATGCAACTGTCTGACCGGATGTGATATATTATAGTGTTGTCCTTAGTGTAAGTCTGTGCACGCGAGATGAAAAATAGTTTTTTTTTGTTGTTATTTTTTGTTGTCGTTTTTTGTTGTTAAGCCTATTAAAAACATTCCTATTCATAAATGAATAATAATATGAGTTTCTAGTATTCATTCTTTCATTCATTCATCCATTCATCCATGGTGAACGCACAATGAATAAGGGCTCTTCCTTTTGCACTCCTTCATTTTGAACACTGCAAGAATCATCTTCTCTCTCATGATGTGTGACAAAATTCTGTGCGACATACGTATGTAATACAAGAGGGCGTATTCCGACAGTTGTGTCTGAATCAAGTGTGCCACATGCCCACTTTTGAGTGAAGGTCCCAGCCATTAGATTGCCTCCTAGGCGCTGGCTTCAGTATAAGTCATAAAGGCCGCCTCCCCTGTGTTAATATACGAGACTTGAGCCAGCCCCAATTAATTAATTAATTAAAAAAAAAATTACTACACTTGCAATTAAATGCCCCAGAAGATGGTTTTGGTCAATTAAGGCACTGGTTATCATGCTTATATATGTGCAGATATTCATTTTTGTAAACACTATGTTTTTAGCCTGTAATTTAATGCAATAAAAAGTTGTTATTGACATAAATTTTATTTAAATTTTTTATTATACATTTTATTCTTTGAGTTCTTACTATTTTTTTTGTATATTATCATTATTATAGTAATGTTTTCTGTATTATTATTCTCATTGTTTTGTCTGCTGCACTTTTTTTTTAAATACATTTACTACTGTATTTGTTCATGCTAGTTAACGTTAGTTAATGAAAATACAGTTGTTCATTGTTAATTCATGTTAACTCATGGTGCATTAACCAATGTTAACAAGCATGGACTTGGATGTTAATTATGCATTACACTGTTAGACCTTACCAGGCTTTTTTACAGAAGAACACTGGCAACACTGTTGCCAGCTACTCACTGTAAAAGTTTGGTTACAGTAAGTAACTGGCAACAGTGTTGCCAGTTAATTACTGAAACTGAACCATTACAGTGAGTGGCTGGCAACAGTGTTGCCAGTTGTTTACTGTAACTGAACCATTGCAGTGAGTAGCTGGCAACAGTGTTGCCAGTTAATCACTGTAATAGAGCAGTAGTGGTAACTAACTGGAAACTGTGTACAGTTAATTACTGTACTGTAGTGTTACAACTCACAGCATTATACTGCATACACAATAGTATGTCAAGGTGTTACTAAAATTAATTAGTATTTTTACCTGTTATTAATTCTTTAAATTAAGTTGTAAATTCTGACAAATTTATTTTATTGTTTTGGCAGCAAACAAATATAAAACAGAAAATGTATAACAAAATTAAGAAATCAGCAGATATAAATATCATCTTGCATATTACTGAGAGCCCCAGGTCTGCACAGAAAGGCTGCAGTCAAACTAACGTTTAAGCATGCACAATTCTGTCACATGGCACTGCGAAAAGGAGTGGGATTAAACAAAATATTTAGAGATTGAAAAAGCAAGCAACTGGTCCATAATTTTTGTTCAGAGAGGTCATGGTTTAATCTTTGATTAGTCTCAAGCAATCACATGATGTGATTTTGCAGTTCAGAGTTCTCCAAGCTTGAACTTTCCAATGCTGCAAACTGTAAAATTTGTCGCATGAGCATGCATTCCAGGTCTGCAGCATTCACATGCGTATGAATGGAAGTCTAAAGGGAGAAAAGTGCAGTGTGACTGGGACTTTAAGCTGTAACTCTAATTAAACACACCTGATAAAACTAATTAAGGCTTGTTAGAAATCTACAGGTAATGTTGAAGAAGGGTGGGAACTAAACTCTGCTGCCCTGCAGTTCTCCAGTAACTTGGAGTTTGACCCCCATGGTATATAGCAGGGGTGCTTAATCCTGTTCCTGGAGATCTACGTTCCTGCAGATTTCAGTTGCTACCCATATCAAACACACCTGCCTGTAATTATCACGTGGTGTTCAGGTCCTAATTAATTGGTTTAGGTGTGTTTGATATGGATCTCCAGGAACAGGATTAAGAACCCCTGGTATATAGCATACTTTTAAAGCAACTGCTAACATTTATCACAATCACATATCCAATAAACACACAAACACACACACACAAAGTGCTGCAGTGAAATGTGTTACTCTCTCCTCAATGCTGACCATGCAAAAAAAAAAAAAAAAAAAACTGAACAGCAAAAAACAAAATAATTATTTTAAATTTTAAAGTTTTAAATAATTAAAAGCTGCGTCAAATCTCAAAAAGTTTAAAATAATTATAGAAAACAAATAAAGTTGGCAACACCGAAAAACCAAAGGATCCAATCTTTTATTGTTATAATTATCTCATGACAACAAACTTTTTTATTGTTTCAAATATAAATTCATAGGTGGAAACACAGCTCTGAAAAATACTTAGCAACAAACTCACAACCTGGGACCGGACAGTGGAGCTTTTGTGTGTGGATGGCTATGTGTATCATGTTTTTGTGATTCCCTGTGATGATGTGCACATGTTACCTTACTGAGATAATGGAATTTAATTTTGGCTTAGTTGCCAGAAAGATACATACAACTGTTAGCATCTGTATATTATGGCAGTATGCAATATCCAATAAATACATATACTTAAACAAAAGTAATGTAAAAAGTTATATGAGGAAAGGCTAACTAGCTAACAATGTAGCTTTCAAGTACACAGCCTTATTTTATAAACCCTCAAAAACATTTGAACACATTTTACTTACTCATTTAAGATTCTTATTTAAAGCCTAAAACATATCAGACTCAACATCTGAATTGATAGACAGAGAATAGAGCACACTCAGCAGTAAACAAATCAAACACCTGGCTCTCTTAAAGGGCCAGCATTTTCTGAAAACTCTTTCTAACACCTTTGTGTTTAGAATAAGACGGACAGCCTGTGGGAGTGTGTGGTGATGCCTAAATAATTGTTTTTTACAGTTATTTACTGCACAATCTACAGAGTAACAGTGCAGATATACTAATTAAACACACCTGATCAAACTAAATCTAAAGGTAGTGTGTTGAAGCAGGGCTGGAACTAAATTCTACTAGGCTGTGGCCTTCCAGGAGTTTGACACCATTGGTACATAGCATATTTTCAAAGCAACTGCCTACATTTATCACAGTTATGCACATATCGTTTAATAAAAACAATAAAAATATACTATAATATAAACTCCATCCATAGAAAAAATAAATAAATAAATAATCTGATTCTCATGTCGTTCCAAATCTGTAGTAAAAATAATAAAAAACACAACAAATATCATGATTTATACATTTATTTAGGAAAGCCTTTATACTGTTAATGGCACTTTTACTTGCCAGTTTTCCAGACAAATTCATTGAGTCTCTGCAAAAATGTATGTGCTTGTTGTTTAAGATATATATATATATATATATATATATATATATATATATATATATATATATATATATATATATATATATATATATTTTTTTTTTTTTTTTTAATAACACATTTTTACTAGTTATTTAGCAAAATACTAATATTCAGTTGAAAGTGCAATTTAAAATCTTAACTATAGGTCAAACTAGGCAATTAAATTAGATTAATTATAGAAAAAGTAAACAAAGTTATAAAAATTATTGTGACAATTTCTTTGCTCTGTGTGAATATTTTTGCCTTTAAATGCATTTCGTCCATATCTTACACTTACCTTTTAATAAGCTCTGTGGCATTGGTTGACTCCTGATACTCAATGTTAAAAACATAAAAGGAACCAAAGAAAACACAGAGATAAAATAAATATAAAATAGCAACATAAAGCATCAGAGTAGATGGGGCAGTAATGGTTGAACAGTAATTTACCATTTATTATCACAGTAAATATCTGTAATGGTACATGGAGTAAATTACTGTAATTTATTCTTTGCACTACAGAATTTCATACAAATCCTGCTCCTTTTACAGTAAAATACTGTTTATTTTCATTACAGCTAAACACTGGCTATTTTACAGTTATTTACTGCATAATCTACAGTAAGGGTTAACAGTGTAGTAAATGTTCAATAATGATTAATAAATGCTGTACATGTGTTGTTCATGATTAATTTATGTTAGTAAATGCATTAACTAATGAACCTTATTATAAAGTGTTACCATCATTCTTCTATTTTCTTCTTTTTCTAGATTCTTCTACTTCTACTTATTATTATGATTATTATCAATGGGAAAAGGCGCTGTCCCGTCGTTCATATTTTATACAGTCATTGGTCTGAATGTTGTGTGCAGTGGAAAGGCAGCTTTAGAGATAAATGGCAGATTTGAAGTTGGCCTGTAATTGGCCAAATTAGTACTGACATAACTACAGCAGTTTTAAGTGCTGGGAAAGATCCAGAATCCAGTGAGGTGTGAATAATGTTAGTGACCACTGTGGACAGTGATGGTAGACAGGTCTTAACTAAGCAAATAGGGAGAGTATCTAGCAGGCAGGTGGCGGTTTTTGATTTCCGAATATGACCCAGTATTTCAGCTGTAGATTTTTTACAGTATGTATTTATATTGATTAATTGTAACAATATATCACAATATTATTTTTTACAGTATTTTACTGTATCAAATACATTCATCCTTGATCAACAGGGTGGACTTTTTTCAAAAACATACACAAAAAAATATAGTTATTCCAAACTTTTTCCCACAAGTTTAAATTGTTAGTTCACACAAAGGTGACGCAGTGGCGCAGCAGGTACTGCTGTCGCCTCACAGCAAGAAGGTCGCTGGTTCGAGCCTCGGCTGGGTGAGTTGGCGTTTCTTTGTGGAGTTTGCATGTTCTCCCTACGTTTGCGTGGGTTTCCTCCGGGTGCTCCGGTTTCCTCCACAGTCCAAGGACATGCAGTACAGGTGAATTGGCTAAATTGTCCATAGAGTATGCATGTGTGCGAATGAGTGTGTATGGGTTTGCCAGTGATGGGTTGCAGCTGGAAGAGCATCCGCTGCGTAAAATATAAGCTGGATAAGTTGGCGGTTAATTCCGCTGTGGCAACCAGATTAATAAAGGGACTTAGCCGAAAAGAAAATGAATGAATGAATGAGTTCACACAAATCTACAAATGCTCTTTTTGTTTTTATGAACAACTTTGATTTTAGAAGTATCTTGTCAGGAGAAGATGAAACTTCTTTAAAACACAATTATAGAAAGCAAAAACACTACAAGGATGGCTCAGAAATCAAAGCTTAATGAACAGATGTGTCTAATGAAGAGAAATGCTTCATGCCAGGTTTGGTGATTTAAGAAAAAGCGTCGTAGCTCCAGTCAGGGTTTAGTTGGGAAAGCAAAGTACAAGAGGATGCCTTACATCTGAAGGCATCCTGGCTCCTTTTCATCTCTCTCTTCTCTCAGGTCAGTGCTTTGCTCTCACAGCTGTCTGTTTGAGCACCAATAACAAGCATCTCTGCGCTGGAACAGAAGGAAGGAAAACATCAAAGCTCTTAAATTTTATAGGCCTGTGTTTAGTTTAATTAAGGCGCTTGAAATCGCTCATGTAGAACAGTCCTGGTTCTGAAAGTGTTTCTTAGTTTCTTTGTTTCTGTTAGATGTGTTCTGTCCTGCTTTGACCCAGCTGTGTCCTTGCCTCTGAAGTTGAGTTCATACAAAGTTCAGCTTTTTCATGTGATTGGATAGTTTTCTTTTAAGTAAATGAAACAAAAGCATATAATTTAATGACTTTGTAAAGAAATGCATATAATTAATAAAAGTATTTTAAATATACTTTGAAATAGCAAATCAATATTGATTTAGTTAAAATAATGAAAGCTGAGAAAAAACACATTGGAAGCAAAACATGAGAGAGACATAATTTATTACAATTCAGTACTTTAACAATAGATAGTACCAAGTTAATAGTACACAAGTATATGCTTCATAGATTTTTTTATTCTGGTACACCCGCAGTGCAGTTGCACTATACGTTGATGCACTTTTTTTTATTTGCTATTATATATGGCTATAGGATATTGGCACTGACAACAATATTGATTTTATTGCATATACAATGGAGATCCTAATTGTCAAGGTTACTGTATACTTATATTTTAAATTATCCCCAAAAGAGTAAAAGGGCATTTTTAAGCATTCCATGTGTTACCCTAACTTAGAAGCCACAGCAATTAAAACTAATACAAAATGTTTATTTGTAAAAAAAAAAAAAAAAAAAAAAAAAAACCTTTATCATCTGAAAAAGCCCATTCTACTGGCAGCCCAGTGCTTAAGCAGACCTGCAAGGCACACATAGGACCCCCAGAAAGATGTAACTGTTCATTTCAATAATTTTCTTAACTGATCAACTGCATTAATTGATTGTTCAGTTTGATTTACAGTTTTTTACAATAGCTATGATAGTTTTTTCAATACATTTAACAAGTTTGCTAAACTCTTAACGCAGCAACACACCTAAAACACACAATTGGCAAAACAGTTAATTTTATGCTCAAAATCACACATTGTAAACTAAACCTCTAAACTTCTTTTCAAAATACAATAATAAACTAACACACTACACTATGTCTAACAAAACACTGCAAACATGTTCCAAAATGACATTATTGTTCAAAACACTAACACATGTTCTCTTTCAACAGAAACATTTAGTCAATCAGAAAACACTGACAATAAAAATACTATCATCAGTTAAAATTGCAGAAACTGCATTAGTTTATGTGTCAGCTCTGCCCTTATATTTTAAGACTCTCTACATTTTCATTTTGTTGGGTTTAGTAAATGCAGGCTTTTTCTTTCTTTTACTGCAAAAATTCAATACAAAAATAAAGAAATAAATTGCTTTATAAAATTTACAGTTTATGTAAAAAAAATACAGACACAGAATTGCTGCAGTACAGACTTTATTTGCAAAAGGACATCACTGCAATATATACAAACAGAAAAAGCACTGTAATTTTAACTAAAAAACAAAGTAATTTTCTATTCTGCCTGGTCTTCTGCATTTGCCCGACTTCTTCTCTGGCCCGGCATGGTAACGATGGCCCTTTGGCCTATTATGTTTCTCCTACGGCGACGCCTTTTCGCCAAGTTGAAGCCAGCCTCGTCAACATAGATAATTTCATGTGGGACTTGATTGACCTCCAATTTCATGACTCTCTAAAAGTAATTAGACACAGTGTAAATGGTTCATCGTACTATAACTAATGTATGTACTAATGAACGGCAGGTTTATAGAGTCGTTTCCTGCAAAACACACTGTGCATAGTAAAGTAATCACTGTATTGCATAGCCTTACCTGGACGTATTGGTGACAGAGTTCTGTAATGTGCTCACTGTTCTTTTCAAATACCTCATGAGTCGTTTTTTAGAACATACAGTATGATCATACAGTACGATCATGTGATTTGAAAAACCACAACACATGAGTGTGCTTTCTAGATGGGAATCATGTTCATATGTTCATATGGGAGCTGGGAGATATGAGAGATGGGAGCATATATATATGTATGTATGTATGTATGTATGTATGTGTGTGTGCCTGTGTGTATATACACACACATATATATATATATATATATATATATATATATATATATATATATATATATATATATATATATATATATATATATATATATATATATATATATATATATATATATATATATATATATATATATGACAGCTGATTCCCATCTAGAAAGCACACTCATGTGTTGTGGTTTTTCAAATGAAATGATCATACTGTATGTTCAAAAAGAGGACTCATGAGGTTTTTGAAAAGAACAGTGAGCACATTACAGAACTTTGTGTGTACATACATACGTATATATATATATATATATATATATATATATATATATATATATATATATATATATATATATATACACAGGGAATATGTTTCACTTTGGCTTTAGCCTATATAGGTTCTGTTTAGAACATGATGTTATCTGTTTTGACATACTGTGTGAAAGCATTGGTAAATTGAATTGTAAAATTACATTGTTTTGGTTTTAGTTGAATTTGTGTGTAAAAGAAGTTCAAGCATTTTAAAATGGTGTTAACTGGATGCATTTTGTGTCAAAGCAACAAGAAATGTGTTAACTGTATAGCCAACGAAGACGGATGTTGTGCTAACTGTGTTAAGAGTTTAGGAAACTTGTTAAATGTATTGAAAAAAGTGTCATAGCCATTGTAAAAAACTGTAATGACCAATGAAAGCTATTATCCAGTAATATCATACATGAAATATATTTCACTTTATACAACCCTAATTTAGAAAAAGTTGGGACAGTATAAAAAAAACGCAAATGAAAAAAAGTGGTGATTTCTAAATTTACTTTTGATAAATAATTTGACTTTTATTTTATTGCAGACAATACAACAAATTTTATTTAATGTGTTCCTCATTATTATTCTTGTATTTCAAAAAAGTTGGAACAGTAAAGCATTTACCACTTTGTAATGTTGCCAGTCCTTTTTATAATACTTAAAGACAGAAGTCCAAGTTACCTTTGCCAAGGGCACTGACACAACTCCATACCATGAGAGACTCTGGCTTTCGGACTTATTGCTGGTAACAGTTTGTATGATTTTTCTCTTTTTTTAGTCCGGTGTCCATTTCTCCCAGAACAATCCTGAAATACTGATTAATCTGACCACATTACACGTTTTCACTGTGTGATGGTCCATCCCAGATGCCTCCGAGCCCAGAGAAGTTGACAGCGCTTCTGGACATGGTTAACATAGAGCTTCCTTTCGGCACAGTACAGTTTTCACTGCCATGTGTGGATATAACTAAGTATTGTGGTACTTAACAAAGGTTTCTCAAAGTAGTCCTGTGCCCATGTAGTTATAACACGAACAGATGAATGAGAATTCTTGATGCAGTGCCGTCTGAGGGATTGTAGATCATGGTAGTTTAGCTTAGGCGTGCACCCTTGTCCTTTATGCTCTGAAATTCCTTCAGATTCCTTGAATATTTTAATTATGTTATGCTCTGTTAAAGGTGAAATATCCAAATGTCTTCTAATCTTTCTCTGAGAAATATTTTTTTTAACATTTCAATAATTTTCTTATGCATTTGTTGCTAAACTGACCCATCCTTGCTCCTAAGGTCGTTTGACCAAAATGAGTCAGGACTCAGCACTAAAAGCCAGCATGCATGTCAGATGAGCATTTCAGACACTGTGAAAATTATTGAAAAAGGAATAGTATGGATATTTTCAAAGGTGAAATGTTTAAATTGTTTAAGGGTGAAAAATTATATGTTAATGCATGTATGAAAAATGGATTGATATCGCAGTTGATCCTTTTAACATGAAATAAACTATAATAGACGGCACTAGAGATGGCACTTGTACATGGTCGTGCTCACTCTTGCAGCAGTGGTCTGTTCAGTTTCGGATATGATTGTCACTGTGGCAGCCTAATTTTTCAGTTGTCACTGACTTCAGTTGTGACAGACTAAGAAACCTTCCAACCACAGGTTGTTCAGATAATGCCTAAAAGGATGACATTTTCAGCCATAGCAAGAGAAGGCTGTTCCAAATCTGTGATTTTTAGAATATCATATATCTACAATGCTACAACTGTCCCAAGTTTTGCAAAAGGCTGAAAGACAAATACACAAGAGGACAGCATAGTGCAGAGGATCGCAATAGTTAATCGGTTTAACAGTGAAGCTGGGATTGCTTGCCAGAATATTCTGGGTGATAAAATTAAGGTTATTACAAAGAAACCCATTGCAGTCAGCAAACTATCGAAAAAACAAGAAGAGTAAAGCAAGATCACAACTGAGCAGTTTGAGTGACTAGCGTTTTCTTTTGGCCAAAAATGCCTGTTCACTTCCTGTACATTTTTCCACAAAATAACATTTTTTTTGTTGTTTTGTTTTTATTGTCTTTATTATTTTGTAAAACACTGTTCTACTAGCCTTTGAACTGCTGGACAATGATTATGCTTTTTATTGCGATTAATTAAATTTTTATACACAAAATTCATCAATTAATTCAAAGTAGTGCATTGCACACTTTTATTTTAGAAGTTCTGGTATATAAAAAACTACAATAACACTTTTTATAACTGGCGTGACAGCATTATTCTCTGTACTTATAAAGATTTTTAATGTCTTGTAAATCATAACTTAATGTAATCCAATTCAAATGAAACCTCATTTAAAATGAAATGGCCATTACATCAGTGGTTCTCAGTTTCTGCTCTTGCACCACACTGTTCTCACATATCCAGTCCAATAGAGGAAAGCTTTATGCATGACAGTGGTTGTGGCAAAAGCTTTAGTTTTAAATGTAAATCCATCAAAATACTCTCTAGTCTCTACTACCAAGCATGGGAACCTTCACTTCAAAACGTTCACATTTACATTTATTCAAAATGTCATTGCCTGCAGCATATGTTTTATAATATGCTTGATTCACACCAAAAGCAAAATTAAGTATTCGTGTGAGTAATTGCATACAAAGACAATGCAATTGCTTGAATATAGGCCTCAATATGCCACCTCAGTCGCATTTAACTTTGCTTAAAGTGAAAAATATCCAGCATGTAAATTAGAGCAAGTGACATGGTGCTCCGCTCTTAATATGAACCCAGCATTAAGCCCATTACAAATGTTTTCATTGGTTGAGATGCAGCAACATGGTGGCTCAGTAGTTAGCACTTTTGCCTCACATTTAGAAGGTTGCTGGTTCGAGTCCTAGCTGGGTCAGTTGGCGTTTCTGTGTGGTGTTTGCATGCTCCGGTTTCCTCCACAGTCGAAAGGCATGAGTAAGTTGGCCGTAGTATATGTGTGTGAATGAGTGTGTATGAATGTTTCCCAGTTCTGGGTTGCAGCTGGAAGGACATCTGCTGTGTAAAACATATGCTGGGTAAGTTAGCGGTTCATTCCGCTGTGGTGATTCCTGATGAATAAAGGGACTAAGCTGAAGAAAAATGAATGAAGGAATGGTTGAGATGCATGATGACATCCAGTGTTCAACACCCCACCCCCCATTGTTTGTCTTTGTGTGTATTCAGAGTCAACGAGCAAGGAATTTTTATTCATTTATTCATTTTCTTTTTAGCTTAGTCCCTTTATTAATCAAGGTTCGCTACGTCAAAATGAACCACCAACTTATCCAGCATATGTTTTACACAGCGGATGCTCTTCCAGCTGCAACCCATCACTGGGAAACATACATACACAATCATTCACACACATACACTATGGACAATTAGGTAACCCAATTCACCTATATCACATGTTTTTGCACTTGTGAGGGAAACCGAAGCACCCGGAGAAATCCCACGCAAATACAGGGAGAGCAAGGGATTTTTAAAAATAATAATAATAATAATTTTGAAAACTGTGCTGTGTTAATAAATTAATGGCTTAGTTTGATAATAACTTGTTAACTTGACCACTCCTAATAATCTATGGGAAAAAAGTCAAGTGTGTTCATTACTGACTTTCCACCTCAACTGTTTATCTACGCTCTCATATTTAGGTCTTAAAAATTTCCCAAAGGCAATTTGTTGACAAATAATGTGTTCATTTGTTCATATTCTTGCACCATTATGTGTTTTCCAGTTGTTATGTGACTGGAGGTGTATTTGTGCTTTGTGTTTTCTTTTATGTGCCATATTGAACCTTTTGTACAGGGCTTCATGGCCAATAAACTCCAGAGAAGGGTTTTGTTTGGCTTTTTCCTTCACAGTTAAGAAGCCGACTGTAAGGAAACTTGCTACCTCAGGTCAACTTCTGCAATATCACACAATTCATAAATATAGCGCAGCTCTGGAAGTGTGAAGTTGGCTGTCCGATACAAATGCTTCGGCGAGAAACAGAGCGTGTGTTTGTGTGTGCGCACGTGTTTATTTTTAGCTCTGTCCTACTGTGTTTTCTCCAGTCTGTCTCCACTTGTTTTGCGGACAGAGAGAAAAAGGAGTGACACCTCTCTTGTATCACCTACTCAAGCAAAAGAGAGTGTGAGATTTCATCTATATTCCTTTTTCTCTCTCATCCTTCCCTCTGTCTTTTCTTCCACACAGGCCTCTCCTGCAGCGCTGGCTAAAAGTGTGCTGGCTGAAGTTCCCAATCAAGTGGTGGATTACTACAATGGAAAAGGCATCAAGCCCAAAGGCCTGTCAGACTATGAGTCTTCCAGGGCTTTTAGTCCCTGAGCTACGCAAAGCCATATAGCAACCTCCGTGTCTCAGCTTCAAGATATCTTCATTGATTATTTCAGAGCTTGCTGCATCAGTATAGGTATTAACAAGCAGGTCCATCCAGCAGTTCCACTAGTGTTTGGTTTTTCAGTAGCATTGGCATGTTTCTTCTTACACAGCTGTTAAACTGGGGTCCCACTAGACTTTTCATCCCACCGACTTCACATTTATATGGGAGAAAGACGCAAATCCGTTTAAATACATTACATATTTTGCTTAATTGCAAAGCTTGTTTATTGAACTCTGACCTGTGACTTCTCATCATGTGAATTTATGAGATCAATATGAGGTCAAATTATGACCTCTCGGTAAAAAATTTAAAACATGTAGGAATCGCTTGTTTTTTGCAGTGTCACACTGTATTATTATTTTATCCTACCCCTTTTCACCATACTGTCTGAATTCACCATCCGCATGTCAAATCAAATCAAATAACTTTTATTGATTTGATTTGACATGCGAATGTTTATACTAGTGCAGGAGTAAACATTGCTAACAGAATAAAGGAAGACAAATGGACAAAAGCAGGACATGCACTGATAGCCTTGCCTTAAAGACATTGCATGTGACCAGAAGTGAAGAAAGGGTATTTCGAGGACGAAGGGAAGGTCATGATCAGTGTTGGGTAAAAGTTCCATTGAAAGTAGTGCATTCCCAGCTAGCAAAATTCATGTGATTCAACTACGGCCCACACCAGACTCTTACATCCAGCCCACATGCCACATGAAACGATGGCAGATTGGCAGTCCTGTTTGCCAGATCTGGGCCACAATTAAGTCATAGCCATACCACTGATCAGCCAGAATTCAACCAAATGAACCAGAACTGACCCTATTCTGGGCCACAGTTTGCTTTTTTAGGCACAGATGTGGCTCACACCAGACACTTACATCCGGTCCGCACCTGTTTGTCAGATCTGGGCTACAAAGTAGCTATTACACCGCTTATCATATTTGTCATTTCAAAGAGCTTGTTTGGTTTGACCCCTATAATTATCAAATGATCACTGTACTTTATCTTTACCAAAAGTGACCTATCAAATGTTTTAGGATAACAGTACCATATTTGCCACATCTTACCTCAGCTACTTTGAGCTCACACCATCTTTAGCCAGAGATACTTGCCCATATTTACCAAATCTCATCTGGGCTACTATAGGCTCACAGCCACATTAGCCACAGCTTACTATGCCAAATATTTGCCAAAAGTGGACCATATTTGTTTTAAGATAACTGGGCCACATTTTCCAAATCTTCTCTGGGCCACAATAGACTAACAGCTGTATTAGCCAGAGTTTACTCTGCTGAATATTTGCCAAAATTGGCCCACATATGTTCTAAAAAAACAGGGCCACGTTTGCCATATTGTATCTGGGCCACTTTGGGCTCACAGCCGCATTAGCCAGAGTTTACTGTACCGAATAATTGCCAAAAGTGGCCCACATATGTCCCAAAATAACTGGGTCACATTTGCACCTACACATGTGAGACACTTTGGGTTTAGACCCAGATTACTCTTAAATGACTATGCCACATTTTTGCCAACTGTGGCCCACACAGTTGTCCTCCATCGTTTGGGCCAAATTTACCATTTCCTACATGGGCCACATTAGGCTCACATTACGATTACTTTTGCCATAAGTGCCAAATCTTTGCTTAAATGGCCCATTTATCAAATTGGAATCTTTGGCCCCCTTTTGCCATTGTACAGGTTGGCCACTTTAGGCTAACATTCATTTTGTCCAAGCCAGAGGAAGACCACCAGTGCCGCATAACTGTCTAAGGTGTCCCACATATATATGCTATCTGGGTTATAATATTCGGTTACTCCCCAAAAAGGTAAATAATTGCGTTACTTAGTCACTTTCTATGGAATGCGATGCGTTATATTACTTTTGAGTTACTTTTTTGAGTTACTGATCTCTCTCTTTCAGAACATGCAGGTGTTGTTTCACCTTTTTTTTATAGTAAAGCTCTGCATTTAACAGACACTTTTATAACCCACACCTTCATTTTTCTTAAAATGTAGGGAAAAAATATTTTTTGGGAACGATATACAGATTAATGAAAGCATGTAAAGTAGTGTTTGCTACTTTTGTACTTTTTGTGCTATTAGTTAAGTAAATTCACTGTCCATTGAGATAAAGATTGCAATAAAAGTGTGCTAAATAAGAGTGTATGTGTAAATAAGAGTGCTAACATAAAATAATTTATATTAAGGCAAAAACAGATTTTAAACATTTAAAATGTTTAATAACAAAATGAACAGTAAGATGATAAACACATCCCCAAATTAAAATAAATCTTTGAGCTTTATACATTGATAAAATTGCTTCACGTGGCTTTAACAAATGTGTAAATCATTTCCCAAAAGATATTTTTCTACTACATTACAAAATGTAGCCGCTTCGACAGTAACATTAGACAGTGACTGCATCTCCTCAACAATAAAAACAATAACAATTTTATTTGGTATAGTCAAATTAATTGTTTTACCTGGAGGAACTGGTGTCAATCATTTGTTGTTTAGCTGGAAACGGGGTACAGGTGTAGTGCTTTGCATCAATTTTGATGTTATGTTTCTTGCAGTTGTCAAGAGTTTTACTTACACATAATCTACACTTAGTAACAGTCCACTTCTTTTCTCTGATGAGTCGAAAAAATGACAGGAAACCATCGCAAAAATGTAAGTCTCCGACCTGCCGTTGTTTATGTTTCTGATTGTCTGTAGTGATGATGGGCGATTTGCGAATGAATCCTTTGTTTTAACCACATCTTAGTGAACCGGTCAAACCAGTTCACTAAATTGAACAGCGTTGTTATGAGACAGTTTGTCTTCAGTATGTATGTACTAACATACCGGATACCCCTTCTGACTCGAAATAAACCAATATACTGAGTTATTCAGTTACTAGAACAGTACACCGACTAATCTACTGTGAAACAAAGAAACCTAATGGTGATGATGAAGATTTTCAAAATGCATCAATATTCTCTCTTCAATTGATTCTGAGCATAGCGTTTAACAGCAGATGACACTGTATGCTTTACAAACAGCCATACTCTGCTTGTATTCCTTTGGCTTATTCCCTGCTGTAGCAGAGGCCGCCACAGCGGAATGAACTAGCAATTGTTTACAACCCTTAGTGTTGGGAAACACTTATTCACACATGGCCAGTTTACTTTGTCCAGTTCATCTACTACAGTGTATGTCTTTGGACTGTATAGAGGAGACTGGAGCATGCAGAGGAAACCCACATTAACACTAAGAGAACATGCAAACTCTACAGAGAAAGCTTCCTGGTCTTAAACAAGCAACCTTATTGCTTTCAGTCGACAAGTGCTATTCACTTAGCAGCCGTGCCGCCATGCTTGCATCTAATAGCCTATATGCACACAGGCTTTCAATTTCAGCCAGTCAGTCTTTCCATTATAAAATTGCCACGTTCTATTCTGCCAAAGTCTTATTTCTTTAAAATCAGTGATCTTTATTGCCCGATGGATATATGATATAAAGTGGGTCTCAGACCGGACAATGTCCCCTCTGCCATGTCTTTAAGATATGGCAGTTTATTTTACCCCAGTATTTTCAACGCTGATCGTGACGTCGCTAGTGCTCTTATATCTCGTTTTACGCTTGAACAACTGAATGAATGCTTTAGTCCAGGGGTCTCAAACTCGCGGCCCGCGGGCCATTTGCGGCCCTCAGTGCAATATTTTGTGGCCCGCGCCAACCACTGTACACTGACAGAATCAGCGGAGCGGGGAGAGAGAGCGCTCACCACTCCGCTGATTCTATCCGTACACAGCAGTCACTGGCATTCCCCGCCTGCCGTGTAAACAAAGGGGCGGGGATGCCGGTGACGTCACCACGCACCCCGCCCCTTTGTTAGACGCTGTGACGGGCGGGAAGTGTTAGGAGGGAACTCGCGCCGGCCAGAACCAAGGTAAGCTGTTCCCGCCCCTGCCTGCCACTTAGCTACCTATCTGCAGCCTGCCACCTACCTAGCTACAGCCTGCATCTTATATATATTATAGGTAGATACAGACTGGTACAGACTGATGTGACTGGAGTGGGGTGGGGGTGTTTTATTTATACATATATATACGCCTTTTTTTTAGGTGACGGCAGGCATGTGCACACATAGGGCTCAACCTGTGCAGTGCACATGCCCTTTTTAGTCTTGGATAGAAAGTGCCCTTTCAAAATGATCAAAAGTGCCCCCGCGACGCGGCACACCGTCGGTCCCGCCCTTCAGTAGGCGCGCGACAACACAGCTCTTGAGTACGCGCGCGACAACACAGCTGATCAGTACGCACGCGATAACACCGCTCTTCAGTACGCGCGCATCCACTCTGCAGTGGGTGAGGCCGCTCTAAAGCCAAGTGTGGTTCAGATTTGGGAGAAGAAGCGCTGTCAAGTCTCTGGCAGCAAGGAGTAGGCAAAAGATGCCATGTTCAGAAGAACTGTTCATAATCTTCACTCAATGTTCGATTAATGTTCAGGACACTTCATGTTCAGAAGAAATAATTAAAACTGTTAATAATGACATTTGAGGACTTTTTTTTTGTGAAATCCCTTATGCGGCCCAGCCTCACCCAGACTTTGCCTCCTGCGGCCCCCAGGTAAATTGAGTTTGAGACCCCTGCTTTAGTCTATTTAAATGAATGTACTGTAATTACGTTACAACATCGATGATCTAAAAGGAACCTTATGCAATTGAAAATAGTTACATTAAGCTTTCACTAAAAGTTTGTCATTGGCTGAAAAACACTAGCTGTGCATACTGTATATTATACCCCATTTTGTACAAATACAATTTGAAATAATCATGAATATAGTTAGGTAGTGTATAAGCAAGAGTGTTTATAGTGTGCACTTTTCACGTTAATCTTCATAATATAGAAGTTAACATGGATGCTCTTGTTTGTGAGTGTGTGCATGTATAAAATTTATTCAGTCATTTAGCTGAATACGCCATAAGAGTAAATGTCGAAGCAGTTTTAATGCATTCTTTTTTGCAAAAACAGCATAATGGTGTGAACCACAGGGAAGACCAAAGGCTGTTTTTCCTTACTGATGTCAACGCAGCAGAGGCTTCAGTATGCTGAGCAAACTACTTTTGTGGGAAAACAGCCTGCCATTTTTCCATTGAACAGCCATTGAACTGATCATTTTTAAGGTTTACTATTAAATATTTCTTTCTAACAATTTTGCAATAGATAAGATGACTTTTTCAGTGCTTTCCATTCTTTTCTGTTGCTCAGTAAAACAGCAATTAAACCCAATTTTAATGACATCAAGGCCATAATGCAATTGTTATTCAAGGCACAAGTGATCCAAGTTGGCCGTTACGCTTTCTCCAGTGACACAGCTGCAGACCCTGTTGTCTCCAAATAATAAGCCACCTTTGGAAATGGCTACCGCAACTTTAATTTCACGCTGACTTTAATGCCTGTTCACACCATCACACATTTGTTTGGATTTTCATGTGCAATTAATTTCAGACCAACATAGAAAACCAAGACTGCATTTCGTACAGGGTGAATGCGACTCCAAAGGACACTTTGGAGTGAGAACAATGCATACACAGAGTTGGCAATATAAAAGGACTTTTGGGAATTTTCCGAAGGATATAAGTGATGGACACTTCCCAGCAAACAATCTTGTGTTTAATAGACGTCTAAAAGACATCTAAATGTTGACATCTTGGCTAAAACAAGGCTAAACTTGGGCTGTCAGCGAAAATCCAATAAACATCTAAAAATAGTCCAAAACTTGACTAGTCGACAAATAGACCAATTAGACATACTTTAAATGTGTAGTGATTCATTTCTGTTTATTTGATGACAAGTCTAGTTTTGGCCTCTTCTTTGACGTCTATTCGATTTTTACTGACAACCCAAATTTTGCCTTGTTTTAGGAAAAATGACTGAATAGACGTCTATTAGACATCGTTTAAATACAAAAAGACATCTAAATGCAGACAGCTTGGCTGAAACAAGGATAAACTTGGGCTGTAAGTGAAAATTTAATAGACATCTAAGAATAGCTCAAGACTAGTGGTCAGATAGACAGATAAGACATACTTTATATGTGTAATGATTCATTTCTGTTTATTTGATGACTAGTAGTTTTGGCCTATTAGACATCTATTCGATTTTCACTGACAACCCAAATTTAGCCTTGTTTTAGCAAAGAAGACTATGTTTAAACGTCTATTAGACATCTATTAAATACAAAAATACATCTAAACATAGAGAGCTTGATTAAAACAAGGCTAAACTTGGGGTGTCCGAAAAAATCTAATAGACATCTAAGAATAGCCTCAAACTAGATTAGTGGTCAAATAGACAGATTAGACAGACTTTAAATGTGTAGTGATTCTTTTCTGTTTATTTGATGACTTGTCTAGTTTTGGCCTATTCTTAGACGTATATTAGATTTTCACTTACAGCCCAATTTTAGCCTTGTTTTAGCAAATATGACTATGTTTAGACGTCTATTAGACATCTATTAGACATCTTTTAAATACAAAAATGTTTGCTGGGTTTCTGCTCCCATGATTTTATGTGAATGGTTAAGTCAGTTTATCTTGGCCCCATGCACACTTTAAGCCTTCAACACTCTCACTCTGGAGGATAAACACCAATTTTGGTGTGAAAAGGCTTTTATAGTGACTGACTGTTGCTTAGGTTGATGTAGGAATTATGTACAGTATTTGCAATCAGCCAAGATCATTTGTAACATAAAAAAGGGTTTGATTTAGGGGAGTTACTGGTATTGTGATCTCAGCATGAGTAAATTACTTTAACATGACAATTGATACATCCATTTTTTCACACCTTTTAATCTGCCATCCCCTGCCATATGCTGTGTAAATTAAATGAAAGCTGATCACTGAAATATGGAGCTGTAAACAATCTTCCATTAGATTCAGATTAGATTCGATTACAACATTTCACTTTGTAGTGCTGTTTTTTTCTATTATTAATTATTTTTGATGGACCTGCTATATAAGGGCTATAAAAGGTCCAATATAGCATACTATTCCAATATGTAATCGTTTAGGAGACAAGTGATTATCAGTTATTGGCCAGTGCATGACCAATGCTCAGTTAGTAAACACTGTTAGTCCTCTATAATCCAAAGTGCAACAATTTTATTGATTTAATTCACCAGCAAAAAGTTTTGGGTCTGCAAGATAAGTCCCTGCATTATTGTAATTAAAATTATAGGGAGAAATGCAATATTGTCTAACAGAATTACAATTTAAAAGAACTTTGATAACAAAATGTAATCATTTTCAATTTGAATGTATTTAAATATTTCATTTCTTTGATGAGAAAGTTGAATTTTCAGCTTGTCTTGAGTGTCACATAATCTCCAATGAGTTTGTTGAACTAAACATCACCCCAACCTCATCTACGGCCCTTCAGAAAATACTTTACAAAAATCTTACTGACCTTAAACTTTTAAATGGTATTCTCTTTATTTACAAATGTGAGGCCTTGACTATTTAAAAATATTACATACAATTAAATGTTAACTGTATATAACTCTATTAACAAATTCATATTTATTTGAAAGCATGTGGAATGGACTTAATTCTGTCAATAAAGTATACTTACAGTATTTAGCCATTACATTTTGTTCTTTTCTACAGGTTTCTAGACTTGTGTTTTGTTGAATTTCCTAACATAATTAACATAAAGACTTTTGAGATGTTTGAAAATACTAGTTGTGTGTTTATGGTATTGCATTAGACACATTTCTCTTCTTTTTCTATTTTTTCTTCATACTATTCAGAGCGTATGTACGTATGCTTGCTTACTACAGAAACCAGGACTGTATTTTGCATGTTGCCAATAAAAAATGTTTTTCCCACGTTTTGTGTGTTCAGTTTTTTGTTTGTGTGGTAATTCCTGTGTTCACTTAGAGGGCCCTTTTATACACCCGCTACAGTAAGGCTGTTTCCACTACCTGTTGCTATTTTCAGACCAACGCAACATTAATTTTCCCATCTTTCCCATGTTGTTTAAAAAGCAAATCCATTTTCACCATTTTGTGGACTCATGGGTGTTTTGGTCTAGAAAAGATGTGTGTTAAGGCGCATTGTTGGCACGTTGCTTTTTTGAGGAACTAAAATAGACTGCTCAATATACCAGCTGAGAGCAGGTTTAAAGTCCAGCGCAGAGCACGTCAGTTGTGTGCCTCACTTAAACATTGCTTAAAACACGCAGGATGTATAGCAATACGCAAATATCTTTACAAATGAAAAAGAATTAAAGGAATAAAATATTCCAAAAATGATTATTTTCTACATAAATATAAAAAACACTACCTCCATGCCTTCTTCATTTCAGGGGGCTTTTTTCAGTTTATTCGCAACAACTAGCTTTTGTACAATGTTACTATTATTATTATTTATTATGTGCATATTTATATTAGTTTTATTTAAAAAAAAAAAAAAAGCTTAGATTTTCCCACCTGTCAGGTTTTGGACCATATGGAGCATAGGACGTGTCTTTGGATATATATTTTTGACCAAACTTCGTTATTATTGTTTATTTATTCGTTTGCTGGGAATTAAAACTTTTTTTTTTTTTAATTTTTCTAGTTTTAAAACAAATCTTTGTGCTTAAGAAACAAAATTAATTTTGAATGGTAAGGAATTTCTTCATTGAGTGCATCAGACACGTTTCCTTATCCACGAAAGAGAGAAAGTAAAAGTAAAGGCCAAATGGAGGAGGCTGGTTCTATCCTGGTGCTGGCAATGCTCAGTTTAACTCAACTGAAAACTCTGTTTTCTCCCTAGTGAAGCTTTCAGTCTTTACGCTTACAAAGTTTGCCATGTAAATAACAAATCCTCCATGGCAATCTGACTCTTAAAGGGAATGAGAGAGGAGACTCTAATTGGTTTATTCACAAAACACACCCAGAACTAAGAATTAAGAGAATAAGCTCAACCATTTAAGACCATGCCCTCCGGCGCAAGGCATATTTTCCTACTTAAAATAGCAAAAGTGTATTCGGACACACCCTTAATGCTTTTGCGCCCTGCCTTCAGACTTTGCATATAGATCGTTAAATAGGGCCCAGAGTCTAATCTAGTCTAGTGTCACATTACAGACAAACACAGGTCTTTCACACCATCTACTATTGATAAAGATTTTTTCCCCCCACTAATTTCCTAATTTAAACCCCTCTAATTTACTAAATGCTAAATTTATTCTTGAAAATGTAAGCTGTTTATCAGGCATCAGAAAGACCTTGAAAAATAACGAGAACAAGTCCTGGAGGGATCATAATCTCTTTATGAGTAAGGAATCATTGAAGTCTAAAATCACAAACATGCACACACTCCTCATCACACACGCATACAGCCGTTAAATTAGCTCCATCGTGTTTAATTAAACACTGATCACCAGGAAAAGTGAATATCGAAAAAAAATCCTATCTATTATCGTACCCAATAGGTCCATGATTCAGCTGAGTGTTTTATTAATTATTTTTGCAGATGCTTTCATGGGTTGTTGCTACACTGTAATCCCGAATAAGTTGACAAAACTCAAAAAATTTGAGGTAATCAGTTACGTCAAATTTTTTAAGTTATGAAATTATCTATTTTAAGTAAACAGAAACATTAAGTTTTGAGTTTGTTGTACTCATGCAAGACACTTCACCTAACTTAAAATACCCAAGTTACTCAGCTTATACGTTTTAATTGCAATTAACTTAATTGTTTTAATTTTTCCAAACTTTAAATACTTAGTCACCCAGCTCATACATTTTAATACCAATTAACTTAATTGCTTTAATTTCTTTCAACTTTAAATACTTAAATCACCCAGCTCATACATTTTAATAGCAATTAACTTATTTTTAATTATTTATCTCACCTTTACATACTTAGTCACCCAGCTCATACATTTTGATAGCATTTTTTAAAATTAACTTCTCCATCGTCAGTTTCACAAATAAAATTAGCCATTATTTTAATCTTTAAACCCCATAAATCTGTCAAAATAAATCTGTAATTTAAAACACACAGACAATACCATTTTAGACATTTATTGTTAAAGAAAAAATGTCCAACAGTACTTTCAAATTTGTCTCCTATGCAATTACAAATGTCTTAAAACGATAAAAACTATTAGACATAAAGAGATTGAAAATGAACACTATTCTGAAATTAATAAAAATTACCCACAATGTAAATATGATATCAGACATAAGAGCCTCAAGAAAAAACAACTATAAGTTTGATAAAATGTAATAATACATTAATAAGTGTAAAACTTACTCTTAAGGCATTCGTTAAAAAAAATAATAAGTGCACATTCTGTGAAGTGACTCGTTTAGTGTAAACTACACAGAAACTGTATATATATATATATATATATATATATATATATATATATATAGTTGAAGTCAGAATTATTCGCCCCCATTTATTTTCCCCCCAATTTCTGTTTAACGGAGAGCAGATTATATATATATATATATATATATATATATATATATATATATATATATATATATAGTAGCGAGGCAGAGGGAAAACAGCGACACAGTTGGATAAGTTTACAGACAAGTCCCCGGAGGGTGCTTTATTTACAACGTGAATGGGGTGTAAACGGTGCTCTTCTTCAAGGTGAGGTGCTCTGGGAAGTAAGTGAAGGACAGTGAGTAGTCGGATGTGGGATCGTCACGAGCTGGAGTCTGCTGTGGAGAGACAGAGAGACAAGCGTTAGCGCATGGAGTCATTGGGTGAATGAAGCTCATCTTCCCCTTGCGTGGGCTTGGTTTATATGCCTCTCCACTTGATGACGTCCAGCTGTGAATGATCCTGTGTTGATGATGGTCCAGCTGGGTTGAATTAGCGACCAGGGCAACGTGGCATGTGTGCGCTCGTTACAATATATATATATATATATATATATATATATATATATATATATATATATATATATATATATATATTCAGTCTTGGTTGAACTATGATTCTGTCATTTACTTATTCCAAACCTGTTTGAGTTTCTTTCTTCTGTTGAAAAAAAAAAAAAAAAGCTGAGACCTGTAACCACCGATTTCCACAGTATTTGTTTTCCTATTAGAAAGTCAGTGGTTACAGGTTGTCAGCTTTACTTAACTTTTGTCTTCAACAGAAGCAAGAAATTCAAGCAGGTTTGGGACAAGTGAAGAGCTAGTAAATGACAGAATTTTACATTTGGACAAACTATCCCTATATATAATAAAATGCATACTTACCAATTAAAGGTAAATAAATGTTTTGAAGTTACTACCCCAGAGACAGTCTTTATTAAGTTAAAAAAAAAAAAAAAAAAAAAAGCTCTACATCAACTCATTCTTTAAGGTTTCCATGCTACGAGACTTTTTATTTTCCATCATCCATGCCAAGCAAAACTTTTTGCACAAGTTCAAAGTCCTTTACTACATATACTATATATATGTGAAGAGCATACATTAATCCATACAAGACAAGAAAGGTCTGGAAGTGTGCTGTGGGTGGTGTCCAATTCATTCTTCAGGACAACAGAGACCCTCAGTGAATGCAGGGCCAATAAAGCATCTTCAGTCAGCAGGATTATCAATCTAAAAACATAATTCAAGGATATTAATGTAAGGACAGTATCAAAATGACTGAGCCAATATTATATGATTCATCAACTATTCTTGATTACAAATTATATTATTTTATTAAGTAAAAGTTTTCAAAACTTTCATCTTTTCATTAAACATGCCTAATTGTGAAAAGAATGAATGAAGTCTTACCATGGTGTTTCTTAAGAATCTTAAGTCACGCTCACGCAGCAAGACCAAAAGACCTCTGATAACAGTAGTCCGTCATGAACTGACATCATGCAGTTCCTGGAAATCAAGAATCAATTTTTTAAAAATAAAAAAAATAATAATAATTCAAATTATATTTTAATGTATACTTTAACACGTGACCCCAAACATACCTGCTCATCATAAACCTTTAAAAGATTAGCCAGGGTATCTGCTGTCTTGCCAGTTTTGGATGCTGTTTGCCTTAAAATTGTCATCAAATGAAATAGGTGGTGGTCCAGTTTTGCAAAGAATTTGTGGGGAAAACTCTCATTTGTAACATGTTGGTACTCTGCAAACAGCAAAAAGAAACAAGAGAGAATTTCATTAAACAAACCCACACCACAAAATATACAATTCTAGAAAAAATGTATTAATATTATTATTATGTTTCATTTACTTGTCTATTTTTTACCTCAGATGAAAATCAGGTGTTGATCAGATGTTGAAAGCAGGATCTTCATGTTGTAAACTGAACTCAAGGTCTAGCTGAAGTTTCACTTTCCTTGCTGCAAAAGTATCATTGATAAATACACTGTAATATTTATTTTATCTGGATATGCCAGGCATAGTAGTTCAAAATAAATATTTTACCCACCTTTCACATGCCTCCATTTAAGAACCTATCTGTAGTCAGCAACACCCGACCTTCAATTCTGTATGTACACAAAGTCACAGTGTCATTTAGCTGAGAGTGGAAGTAGTACAATTGCATGATGTCTAACGTTAACCTCCAAAACGGTTAGCAATAGAGCTGATTATCATGTTAGTTGCTTTAATTCGATGAACACAGATTTAATTTAAACAGTATTGAAATTTCTAAAACTGAATAGGACGACAAAGAAATTTAAGGCCTGATTTTAAAAGCTAGAAATAACAAAACTTACCTTATTGTCTAATGATGTAAAAATATATAGACTAAAATATTTATATTTTTAAGATATAAATATATTTTAAGCTACAAAATTTGCACATCAGAAAACTGTCTTCTTTACCATGTCTTGAATATTTTGTTTTGTTATTATTTTATTTAATAACATAATTTTGTATTAATGTGTTATAGATATGCATACTTTGTTTTTAGGCTGTTTATATTCTCTCCAGAGTAGACATTTTAAAAAATAGATTGAAAAAAAAAAAAAACTTTTATCATACCTTTAAAATACATTTGACCTAAATGACATTTAAACTCATTTAACTGATCGCATTAATCAGGTAATCATTGATATGCAGAGATGTCGTCTTAAGCGCGAGGAAATATTAAGTGTTGATCAGTGCTGGTGATTGAGGTAAAGTTAGTTTTATATTTACACATTCAGACTTTCTCCTTAATAATATAATTTCAGAAAGGTAATTTTTGCATATTCTTAATGGTGAAATCATATTAGCAGCCAATGACTTTCAAAGTACAACATTGTTCAGTCAAAAAAAAATAGTGCATTTAGTGTAATGTTGTTTTCATGTCATACTTGCATGTGATTTCAGAACGAATAGACAAAGAACCATGGTAAACAATTTATGGAGCGAGTCACAAGTTGTTACTAAATGAATGTATGAATATAAAACCAACTTTACCTCAATGTGGTAGTGTAAAATGAAGCTCTGCTCTGTACATGCTCAGGTGAGGAGCGCAGCTTAAATGTTCTCCGTCAGGCTATCCTCATACATGGATCAGCAAGTGTAGCGCCCTCACCGCCTGATGAGGGACAATAATGTTAATAAAAACACAGGAAAACACGGAGCTGCTGCTGCTTCACGTCAGAGTCTGTGTATTGTTTGAGCAGCAAGCCCCTCCCCCTCATTAAGTATGAAGTAGAAGTAGCCAATCGGAAACATGTAAATCATAGCATCACATTACATTAATTTAAAATATTTATTTTCTATTCTCTACTTAATAAAATGAAAGTGTACAGACTAGAAAGACAAATTAACTTTGATTTTTAATTTCTAATAATTCGTAACCACTTCACTCTCCCCATCAAAATAAATGTCGTCCCGACATTACTTTCCTGTTTATCTCCCACGAAAACGGAATAATTTCTTGTCATCATGTGATATTAATGTCTAGTGGTTGTATGTCTCATTACTTGTGTGCTCTGCATATTATGAATAGGGGTACGAGTTGAGACTACCTAGTCTGTTTCTTCTTCTAATCCCACTTTTCCTCCACAAACTCTATCTTTCAATATATGTATGAATATACTGGCTCATATTGCTGCACAAGGTAAGTCCACGGAGTTACATTCTGCATTTTATATGGCATGGGATGAAACGCTGTGGTGTTAGTATGTCCAACATTATAACAGGCTGGAGTGCCCAAATAGTCATAGGTAAATGTTCTTGGTTGTCTCCTTTCCCTTTGAGGCCACCTGGTTTCTTGTTCTGCCTCTGTGCTACTTTCACTCAAAGTAGTATATTCTTCTTGCATGTTCTCTGGTGCCTCTTCAGGTTGTTCCTCCTCTAACACATCAACTTCTTGTTGAGACATATCCTCAAGGTCCATTGAAACATTTGTTATCTGATCCTGTTCTGTCCGTTCACTGATTTGCTCTTTTTCTTTTTCAGGTTCACCAGACAAGTCACAAGGTAAGTTTTCATTTACTAACTTTCTGTTTGCCCCTTTAGGTAATCCAGACTGAGCTTCAGATACATTCTGCTCTCTGAGTTCAACAATCTCTTGCCCAAGGCTCTGAGGCTGGATTTCAGGTAAGTAATAGTAATAAGGACAATCTTCATCCTCATCCTCTTCTGGCTCAGGTTCATTCCTTTTGACTGGTTTTAGATTTTTTGATGGTCCTTTTGATTTTGCTTTCTTTCCAGGTTCAATCTCCAGTGGTAAACAATCACAGGGCAATAATAAGTTTCTGTGAAGAACACGTGATCTTCCTTTACCCTGCTCAGGTCTCACTTCATAAATTGGGCATTCTTCCCCTAATCGTCGAACAACTGTGTGTATCATATCCTCCCAGTGGCTTCGTAATTTCCCTGTGCCTCCCCGAGGTGTAAGATTTCTCACCAACACACGATCTCCTGGGTGCAATACTGAGCTCCTGACCTTTCCATCATAGTTCTTTTTGTTTCTCTCTGAAACCTTTTTGCTGTTCTCTTTTGCAATCTCATATGCTTCCTGCATTCTTTGACTCCATTTTGTTACATATTCCTTGTGGTCCTCAGTCCCTCCCTCTGGCATTAATCCAAAAAGCAAGTCTACAGGTAATCTTGGCGAACGCCCAAACAGAAGATAAAATGGTGAAAATCCAGTTACCTCACATCGTGTACTGTTGTAGGCAAAAGTAAGTTTGTTTAACGATTCCTTCCAGTTGGACTTTTGTGTTTCTGTTAAAGTCTTTAACATCTGGAGCAATGTCCGATTGAAACGTTCCACCTGCCCATTTCCTTGTGGGTGGTATGGTGTTGTTCGTGATCCTGCAATTCCACAATTTTTCTTTAATTGAGAAAGTAACTGGTTTTCAAACTCAGCTCCCTGGTCATGATGAATCCTTTCAGGGAATCCGAATTTCAGTGCGTAATCATTGAAAATCCTTTCAGCAACAGTTTTTGCAGATTTCGATGTAGTGGCGTAAGCTTGAGCAAACCTTGTGAAGTGATCCATTATAACCAAGACATATTCATACCCTCCTTTGCTTTTGTCAAGGTGCAAAAAGTCTATGGAAACGAGTTCAAATGGGTGAGTGGTGACAATATTCGTGAGTGGTGCTCTTGTTTCTTTACTTGGCTTTTTCTGTTTCAAACAATTACAACACTTGGTCACAAAATGTTCAATCTCGCTCTGCATTTTTGGCCAGAAGAACCTGTCAGTAATGAGGGACATGGTCCTTTCCACTCCCTGATGACCCATTTTACTATGCAACTCTTGCAAGACACAATATTTGTATTTTTCTGGCAACACAAGCTGAGTTCGGGTAGCTGTCTTTCTGCGAAGGATTTCATCCTCTCCATAAGTAAGTTTGTCCCATTGGCGTAACAAACTTTTACTTTGTATACTAAATGTTTTCAGTTGGTGTCTAGAAGGTTTTTCGCCAATCAACTTGCATTGTAACACTGGCCCAATATGGGCATCTTCCCTTTGTGCTTGTCGTATTTCATCAGTTGAATATCTTTCGCTTGACTCCACAGATTCTGCTGGGTTTTTAAGAGAGGTCATGGCTGTCCATGAAGTTGTACAATCCTGCATTTCTATTGCCTGCACAGTTGCTTCAACACAATCAGATGTAAGTTCCTCTGTACACTGCTCCATTATAGTTTCAATGTCTAGTGGCATACGGGATAAACTGTCTGCATCTATGTTTTCTTTTCCAGGACGGTATTTTATTGTGAAATGGAAGTCTGCGAGCTCTGCAACCCATCTGCATCCTGTTGCATTTAACTTTGCACTGGTCAAGACATAAGTGAGAGGATTGTTGTCACTGTACACTGTAAATGTGGGCGCATAGTACAAATAATCCTTAAACTTTTCGCTGACAGCCCACTTTAGGGCCAGAAACTCCAGCTTGCCTGAGTGGAGGTGGTACTTCTTTTCTGCGGCTGTCAAAGTTCGAGACCCATAAGCGATGACTCTTAATTTTCCATTTTGTTTTTGATACAAAACAGCCCCAAGTCCCTGATTTGATGCATCAGTGTGGAGTATGAATGGCTGTGAGAAATCAGGAAATGCAAGGACAGGTGGCTCAACCAGACAGTCAATCAGTCTCTCTAGTATCTCTTGGTGTTTGTCTGTCCATATAATTTGTGTTTTGGAGGACAATCCCCTACTCTTTTCTTTCCACTTTTGATGACTTTTCTCTTTGTAATCCTCTCTGTTAGTTTCTGTTTGTTTCAGTAGGTCGTACAAAGGTCCTGCAATCTTTGAAAAGTTCTTTATATATTGCCTATAGTAACTGAGCAGGCCCATGACAGATCTCAGTTGTCCAACTGTGGTAGGTCTTTTCTCTTTCAGGCTTTCCACGGCAGCTGTGTCAGCCGGATCCATTTTACTTCCTTCCTCAGACACAATTCTCCCGAGGTACCGCACTTCACGCTTAAACAACTCACATTTGATAGGTTTTAACTTTATCCCATACTGTCTTAATCTTTGCAAGACCTTTCTCACATCCTCTACATGACTTTCAAAGGTTTTGCTAAAAACCAAGGTATCATCCAGATAAGGAACACAGATATTGTCTCTCAGCTCTTCCAGGCATTCCTCCATGCAGCGTTGGAACACTGAAGGAGCATTCATCAGGCCGAAAGGTACCCGAATCCACTCATATAAACCCCATGGTGTAACAAAGGCAGTTAGTGGTCTGCTTTCCTTGGCCATGAAGCCCTGATGGTATGCTTTTCCTTGGTCAAGGAGTGAAAACCAGGAGTTCCCTCCCAGACTGTCCATTATATCTTGTACCCGGGGAATGGGCTGCCTATCAGGATGTGTTTTTCTGTTCAACTCTCTATAATCAATACACAAGCGTAAGGTGCCATCCTTTTTCCTGACACACACTACAGGTGAGGCATATGATGAATTTGATTTCTGTATCCATTTTTGTGCAATGAGATCATGCAGGTAGTCTTTCATTTCCTGGTAGAGCGGTTTAGGCACTGACTGGTAAGTACGTGCTACTGGAGTAGTGTCTTTCAAAGAGATGGACAGTTGCAGCTTTTCAATGCAGCCTATGTCAGTTTCGGATTTGGAAAATGATGCCGCTTCCTCTTTTAACATTTGTTGAACAATTCGTTTTTCAGATTCATTAAGATGACTTAAGTTTACAGGTGGAACCCATGTGTTGTCAGGGGTGTGGCCAGCTTCAATTTTTATTTCATTTATTCTCAGAGATGGTAAGTCATTATTGTCAAATGCAGCTGTTGGATAAACAGACTGTACTGGCTGTACTGTTCCTATAACCGTCTTGCCCATTAGCATTAAGTCGTGATCTGTGGGGTTTTGTACACTGATGATAATGTGTGGGGACATGTGCTTCTGTAGGGTCACTACTGTTTCACAGAACTCCAACCCCTCTGTCCATTGTGGGTTAACATCAGGCTCAAAGAGAAGCAATGTGTCTTTTTTTTGTCGACGAGATTGTACCCTGCATTTTATTTGTACAGATGTGTGTTTTGGCACCTGAATATTTTCCTTTGTTGTTTTAACAAGGTATTCACATGGGGTTTCTTCGTGGATTTGATTAATAAAAGCATGTACTTTCTCTCTTTCCACACTAGGGAGAACTGTTCTCAGAAATTCATTTGTGACTGGCCGAGGTAATTTATTGTCATTTAGAATTCGCTCAATCACATTAAATCCAATAATAGGACGACAAAGCTGCCTGCCCTCCATCACCAGCACAGGTATGACAAGTTCTTTTGTTTCAGTTTCAGTTACTGTTAAACCAAAAGTCACTTCCACCCATCCCATGTAAGGAATATCCTGTCCATTTGCTGCCACAAGACGGAGACTTTCAGGTGCATCGATTACCTCTGTCACATCCCTCAACCTCATGTTAGGCAAGTACTCATTTTTCCACAGTTCATCCACTATGCACACTTGTGATCCCGTATCCCATAATGCATCAACAAGCTGGCCTTGAATGTAACATGGTACAATACACTGCTTTCCAACAAAATCAGCACAAATAGATTCTTTTGCATTTGTTTTCTTTTCAATCATGGCAGAATTCATATCACGGTTGGAAACTTGTTTGCATTGATTCTTATGTTTTGTCCAGTGATGACATTGACAGGCTTTGGAGCAATAAAGTGTTTGCTTACAGGCAGAACATTTTTGCAAATTTAAGTCAGGATTCACTACACCACAGTGTGCACAGCTTTGTGGGGACTCCAATGTTTCACTGGTCACTCCCTGTCCCGCGGTCGTGACCCGGTCTCGTTTAACGACTGGTCTCTGTACATCATTGGATTTCGCACTCTGCAACCTGCCAGAAAATGGTCGCTACTCCCACATCTATAACAGTGAGTACAGTGCACATCTAATCCGCTCTGCTGACATGCCACACATTTCCTTAGATGGGTTGGAGGAGGGTGGTATTGTTGTGGAGGGAGCCAATGTTGTCGCTGATATGCTCCCCTTCGCCTGTCATAAGGCTGCAGATAACGTGCAGTGTGGTATGTAGACTGGGGAGGTTGCATGTATATGGTATCCCTTAAATGGGTGGAGGACTGTGTGGGCATGACCTGAGGCTGTCGTATGGATTCTTTAATTTGAGCCACCTCTACACTGAGATCCTTCAACATTGCCATGTCAGACCGCATTCCTTTTAACTCACTCAAAAGGTCAGGTTCAACTTTCTCTGTATTTCTGTGACACTGTGTCTTTCCTTTTTTTTCAATAGCGACTTCATTAACTTGTACAGGATTTACTTTAGTGAGATGATGTTGGGATAGATACTTTTTCTTGTTTTGACGCTCTTTCATTTGCACAGGCAACATTGACCTTGTCCAATAGAAGTTCATCGCTCACCTCATTTCTTGTGAGGTAAGGTTGCAGGTCACTTCTAATACTATCATTTTGTAAGCCGGTCAGGACAGTGTGGAGAAACATACTCTGAACAAGATTTGGATCATATTTCAAAGTAGATTCTGCCTCCTGGGAAGCAAACAGAATCTTTTGTCTCAAATCAAGACACCGAACAATAAAACTTTGTGGATTCTCCTTACTGCTCTGAACTTCTGATGTTAGCTGCTTGTACAGTTCTGTTGCACCTCTTTCCTGATAATGTGCTCGGAGAATTCGTCTCAAAATGGGCAAGGTTAAATTTGGTTTTCCTTCCAGATAGCTACGCAGCTGCATGCCTGGTGCTATTGCTCTGATTACAGCATCCACTATTTCAAGTTCCGAAACCCCTCTGCTCAGTCCATGCTCAATTTGATGAGCCAAACTTGAAAAAGTGAGTTTGTCTTTCTGTCCATGCTCACCGATCTGTCCTGAAATTTTAAATTCTCTATTCCAGGAAAACATAACTGGTTGAGAGGGCACTTGATTTAGGTAGGTACTTGTTTCTTGTTGTGTGTTCATACTGTGCGATGCAAGAGGGTTTTGTGATTTGGTTGTGCGTTGTTGATTGCTAGTGTTATGGTACGTGTAATCACCTGCTCCTTGTTTTTGTTCAATTAGCTTTTGCAGGGCTAACTGTAACGTGTCAATTTCTTTTTGCAGTCTTTCTTGCTCTACGTTTTCTGCTACCTGGTCTAAGGCCCCTCTTTTTGATGTGTGAGTTGTTTGTTTTTCTGGATCACTGTTTCCCAACTGAATTTCACAAATTTTATCTTTTAAGCACAAAAGTTCTGACATACCAGCATCTTCAAGTTCTTCTAATGTCTCTCTGTCAATGTGTTTTACAATCAAAGAAATGAGTGCTGAACGACTTTTGTTGACAGCATTTTCACACTTAACTTCCAGAAAGTGACATAATTCAAGAAGGTTTCCTTTTGAGAGAGCATATAATGCTCCTATAACCTCAAGCTTCAAGTCCTCTAAGGAATCCATAGGTTGCTCAGTCTTTGGAAATGTGCAGTGTAATGTATGTGTGCAATGTCCGTAGCTGGCTGGAATCTTGCAGCAATCCTGATACTGTAAGTTGATCTCAGATTGAATGCACTTTTGTCCGAACACAACAGGGACCGTGGACACCCTCACTTCACTGATCTCCTAGGCTGAGTAAGAGGATGAATGGCACTGAAGGACAACTGTCATCACTCGAAGCCGGCCCACACTGCATCCATCCCAGCGGTGCCTCCAAAATGTAGCGCCCTCACCGCCTGATGAGGGACAATAATGTTAATAAAAACACAGGAAAACACGGAGCTGCTGCTGCTTCACGTCAGAGTCTGTGTATTGTTTGAGCAGCAAGCCCCTCCCCCTCATTAAGTATGAAGTAGAAGTAGCCAATCGGAAACATGTAAATCATAGCATCACATTACATTAATTTAAAATATTTATTTTCTATTCTCTACTTAATAAAATGAAAGTGTACAGACTAGAAAGACAAATTAACTTTGATTTTTAATTTCTAATAATTCGTAACCACTTCACAAGCAACAAGCTGCGTGTGACAGAGTTAAGTTTTGAGACTACGTTTTTGCGCGTCATCAGAAAATACCGTTAAGTGTTTAGGCGGAGATCATTTGAGTTATGATTAACGTTACGTTTCTTGCGCCTTTCGTTTCCGAAGTGCCTACAGATCGCGAAGATAATACCACATTCACACACTGGATGGAGTTCAGCGCAGCGCCATGACATGCGGTTGTGAGAGCGCACGTCTCCATGACAACTTCAGCACAGGCTGAGAAAAGGCATACTCGCACCAAGATTTAAATTTTTTTGAAAAATGTAATCTGCCGATTTTAAATATTTTTGTCTTTATCACACTCTGTTAAAATTCAGAGTTAACACATTACAACTAACGCTAACATTGCACTGATTCTAACTTTTTAAACAGTAATGTTAACGTTAGTTAGCAACAAGTGAGGCTAAACATGTTTTCTGTAATGTACGACATGTAAACGCACCCTGATTAACTCTACATTACATTGAACTGTTACTGTGATTATATTAATTAAAACATACATTTAATATTTCTTGGATTTGTAAATATTTTACTTACTGTAGTGTGAAGCGAGGCCGATCCGCCATCTTGAAAAAAACGAATGAAGCATGAGCACGTACGTGAACCTGGATGACGTCAGACGCAAAATCACTAGGCTGACAGAATTTGAGTTAATGAAACTTTAAAGAGACATTTTGTATAGATTACACCCAGCAGAATTGTTCACCTTACTTGAAAGATTAAATTTTTACAAACTCAAAAATAAGAAAAAGTTCTAAATACTCATCAAGGTTAATTAAGATAAACGAATTTTAATGATTTAAGTTAATAGAACTCAACTCAATTAATTAGTTACAGCATTAGGGTTTACAGTGTAGAAGAGATACAGCTGTAGCCAGTTGGCCAATAAATTATTTATCCAACTTATCATATTATCCAATAATTGTATTTTATAAACATTTGCTCCAAGTTCTCCAACCCTAAATACATTCATCACAGTAATTTAAACACAACAATTATACAGAGTATTATTCATATAGACCATTTTAATGTGGTAATGTCAATGAACATTTCCTGCTTGTTATCAAACTATTTCATAACTGTAACAAGAGGCAATTCAATCAAAACTTCTTGCTTAAACAGCTATCATAACAATAATTATCAATATGTGGACTTTTTTGGATACTCAGAAACTATAGAAATTAAAAATGTAAAACAGTAAATGCATTGGGACCATTATTATTGTTTACATCCCTCAAAATGGTCTATGACATTTTCCATTAAATTGTATTTTATTAAAGTTTAACCCAACAGTAATGTAAAAATCTGAATTATTGTTGTACAGTATCAGAAGAATTATGCTATATTCACTGAAAAAATGCTAAGTTCCACACAATTCCTTGATAGTTTTTTTAGTTTAAAGCCTTATTCAGGACATGGTGGTGCTTCACAGGACAGGAATAACACACTTAAACCAATAAACACTTAACATTAAGTACACAAACAAAAACTAAAAAGAAAAGAAAAAAATTATAAGTGCAAAAATAATAATAATATAATAATAATCCATCGAAATTACATTTATTATGGAACCGAATAGCTTCAGGCACAAAAGTAAATTTGTAACGATGTGTGGAACCTCTTATTGTCCTTAGACATCGCCCAAATTTGTCTCCTAATATTTGATGTGCCATCCTCAACACCTGCTGTTCATAATACACTGATAAAAATAATTAATTAATTTTTTTTTATTTTTAAGGTGGCAAACAATTTATATGGGCTGATTTAAACGAAATTTAATTTAGTAAAGTTTAACTTAATTTGTTTGTTTAAATTTCGCCCACATAAAATGATTTGAACCACTTAAATTAAAAAAAATGTAAATCCAATGAATATTTTTTTTTAGTGTAGGATGCAAGACTTTACAGTGGAACTCACACATTAGCACACATTAACAATGCCGTAAAGACGATTCTTGTTTTTCATAAACAGTGAGGAAAACCAACAAATAAAGGAAAAAAACAAGAAGCTTTCAATAAATGAAAGGACTTAAGAATATGTCTCTCAGTAGTTAAATAGTTTCCGCAATAAAAACAGTCTCTGATGAGACAAAGACTCTTTGAACAAGGAGGAAATAACTGCCAGACGGCTTGTAGCTGTCCAAGGTAGGTTTACTGTTGAGTTAAATTATATCCTATTTATGCACCAATAAACAAGTCAAATTAATGAATACATAAAATAAATATGGATTCTTAAATGTCGATATTGTTTTTACTCAAACAAATGATAACATGTTTTATAAAAATAAAATGAGCAATTTTGTGCCATGTAACATGTTTTTTTTTTCTCTCTCTCTCTGTGGTCTTTAATACATGTAGTTATGCAAAATATTTTCTAAAATGTCAAGCAGGAATTTGTCTATAGCTTTAATTATCAAGACAATAAAATATTAAAATAACAAAAATAAAATGATAAAATTACAAAGATAAAAAGAGCAGAATTTTGCTAAATTATAAAAAAGAATTTGTTTTTATTTCACTTGATGCATTCGTTATTTAATGTTTGAATACTGAAATAACAGCCACCAGAAGGGGGCGGGGTAGTGTGAGATTTGTGCGTACCTTGGAATAAAATCCTGCAGGAGCTCCTGGCAGTAAGTATAGACAGGTAGTGTTATGTTTTAGTCACGCAAAGCTTATGTAGATTTTGTTCTTTTACGAATGGGTTATATGCACAGAAGTGTTGTTCAGCAACGGAAATCTTCTGGAGATCGTTAGATGTGACAATTTTCACTTTCATAAGGGACCTTTCATAAGCATTGATAATGTAGATTTTTATTTAACAACAAAACATAAGTAAATAGTGCTATTCCACCTCGCCTGCTTTACTGAGCTAAAGTTTTATATTCACATTGGTTCATTTTTGAACAATGACAACCTGTGACACGCTCCCTATATTGTTTACCATGCTACTTTGAATATTCGCTCTGAAAAAGTATGTAAGTATGGATCAGTAATAAGTGTGGTTATTGCACCCCAACAGCCAAGCATTAAGCAATAGTTGCTTTAGGACAAAGTGTGAGAAAGTGAGACCAGTGTGCATGCAT